>NW_010521372.1:447-3867 GCF_000687285.1 Phaethon lepturus | reverse complement strand
TGCTTTTTTGAACTAAATGACAAAATTCCACATAAGAAACATTAATTTGGAAGCAAGTAACTGACTGTAGGGAGAGGAAGGAGGGATTAACCCTTTTCTCTGCTATATTTATATATATATAAAATTGCATTTTTCTAACTAGCAAGCAACACAGAGACCCCAAACTTTGTTTTGCATGATTTTGCATAAATATTTAATTATCTGTGAGAGGTAACCATTTCCACATTAGGAAAGGCACAACATGATGTCTCTATACAAGCAGAACTTGGGCTGTCCATGTTCAAGATTTAGAACATGCAAAATCCATTTATATTTCTTAGCTATTTATTTATAATTGAGTTTGCACCTAAATATCTATGTCAAGCAGCACTAACACTTACAACTCTCAAGAATAAAAAATGGCACTTCAGTGTCACATTTACCTGCGCACCTTTTCTGGACATCTAAGTGTGAAGAGGAGAAAACCCATGAGCCATTAAAACAAACCAGCTTCTCTTTATGAAATTGTTTATCAATGTGTAATTATAAAAAGTAAAACCACACAGCTGAACTGTTCCATTGAAAAACCATCTTCCCACAGGATCTCAGGTTTGTTTTAAATAAAGAACGGGCATTTATATTCCGATTAGAGATTTGCAAATACCAAGAGCAGTTACAAAAAAGAATAATGAATAGCTTTTACAGACATTATCTGCATTTCTTTGAAAGAAAATTCATTTGTTTTTGTTTCTGAGAAGCACATTTGCATTCTTCAACATCACTTCATTTAAATTAACCCAGTCCCATCTTCCTGAAAATGAAAATGTATCCCCACAACAGTCAGCACCTAGAAGTGCCGGAATAGTCTTAAAAATGAAATTTGTATATATTTTCCCTTTCCCCACCAGTAAAAAGAAGTAGTTTCAACGTGAGGTACCAGCCCCTTGTGGTACTGCAATAAATGGGGTATTTGCATAAGGAATTAGCTTCCAAGAATTACATATGAATTAGTGGTCACTGTCACTTGCTATTGTAACTTCACAGTAACTGATCAGGTGTTAAGTACCTGCTTACCTAATTGCTTCTGAAACTGCCTTGGCCCTTCTTTAAGCATCAGGTAAATTGAGGATTTACTAACAAAAGAAAGGTGCTACTATTGTGTTTCCCACAGCTTGCATAAAATGCTATTCCACAAATTAGAAATAGCCTCTTTTAAAGCTACAGCAAACAAGTGGTTCAGAACAGTTTCTTGTATAATTTTCCTGCATATTTGAGGTACCTGTATGAAAATGAAGACCTTATTTTCGTGGAATGGGTAAGTTAATTACAAAAGTTTGTGCTGAGCAGAAAAAAAAGCCCTTGAAAATAACTGAATCCCCCAACTACCACTGGGAGAGCAAAGTCTTTACTTTTATGAATACTAGTAAGGGTCAATGGCAAATGCATTTGCTCTTTCCAATGGGCTAACAGAAGAGTTAAGGGATCTAATATAATGGCCAGCTAAGAAGGAACATCCAACAAACTGTCACTTGTGAGGCACTTATTTTTTTAACTGATGAATAAAGGCATTAAGATCTACTTTCTGCACCCACATGACTGACAACTCATCCATTTGAATAAAAGAACAAGTCACCACAGAAAATAATATGATGGCTATGGCATAAATCCTGAATTCAGGAAAAGCAAGCAGCACAAATACCTTAAAAGGGGAAAAGGTTTCACCCCATCTGTGCCAAAAGGTGGGAGATGGGTTTTACAGCAAGCAGAGCTATGAACTGCAGGTTCTAGTACCAATATTTTGCTCTTCAACAAGCAGTTAAATACATGCTTAGTTTAAAGCATCCAAACACTTACGGTGACTTCAATTAGTTTATCGGTATTATTTAAGATTTTCCTAATGTTATTTATCTTTGTAATTAAATAACTAAGATAAAGAATGTAAACAATAGCAGCAATCCTATCTTACATGTCTAGAAGGGCATATTCATGAGATGAAAGATGAGCTATCAGATTAATATCTTACTAAGATACGGTCTGCAGCATGCATGTGTGGGAACCTGGGTGTTTTAAACACTTAAATAAAACTGTCCTACCAGATCATTAGCAGTATTTTAAAAAATGTGTTTTCCTTTCCTTTTCCAGATACAAACCCACTGCTCTCTCAAATTAGCTCCTTGAGAACAACATTGAAGAGTGAGACAGATTTTGTAAATTCAGAATGGTAAACTTGACAAAGACTAATGAACAATCCTAAAATTCTGTGGCTGCAACATAGGAAACTTTCTTCTAGGGTCCTCTGATCACAGAAGACTTCTAGATAAAATCAAAACACAGAACTGCCCCGGAAGGTCATCTTTTTCCAGGACATACTAAAAAGCATACTATTATGTACATATACGAGCATATAATTACATGTATTATGTAACTATAGCATAACTAGGCATAACCCTGTGACATGCAGCATGCAGCCACACACAGAGGTCTGTACTGCAGTGAGCGCTTGACAGCTGAGCACCTCCCGTCAGTGCCACGTCGAAGCAACGCTGAGCAGGGGCGGCAAAGGCACTGGCTAACATGGAGCAGTTTGCACATGGATGAAAGGTCACCTCTCAAGCAAAGACATGGACATTTAACTGGAAACTCACAACTAACATTTCTGTCTGGATGTGCAAGTGCAACCAGGGACCACCAGAACGTGTGAGTGAGATGGAGAAAGATCTCGACGTCATGGAAAGAGCTCTTTCGCAACTGAATGAATGGTGGCCTCGGAGCCAGATAAGGTTTTGAGCCCTACTCCTGCTACTGGCAGGCTGGTCCAGAACCGTGTCACCAGTAATTTAAGAATCCTAAACCTTTAACCTGAATGCATTCACAACCATTTTATGCACCCATTACACTTCCACAGGGCCCTGTTGGCATGACTGGCTCTTTTCCCTCCTTAGTGTTTTATCCTTGATATATTTTCCACAAAATTAGAAAGGCAAAAGCCCAGCTAGAACTCAATCTGGCCACGGCTGTAAAGGATAACAAAAAATGCTTTTACAAATATATCAACAACAAAGACAGACCAAGGAGAATCTCCATCCCTTACTGGATGGGGGGGGAACACTGTCACCAAGGATGGGGAAAAGGCTGAGGTACTTAATGACTTCTTTGCCTCAGTCTTTAATAGCCAGTCCAGGTATCCGCAGGGTATTCAGTCCCCTGAGCTGGAAGACAAGGGATGGAGAGCACAATAAACTCCTCATAATCCAGCAGGAAACAGTTAAGGACCTGCTATATATATGACCTATATATGTCTATGCTATAGACCTACAAGTCTATGGGGCCTGATGGGATCCACCCAAGAGTACTGAGGGAGCTGATGGAGGAGCTTGCCAAGCCACTCTCCATCATTTATCAGCAGTCCTGATTAACAGAGGAGGTCCCCGAAGAATGAAG
>NW_010521372.1:0-267 GCF_000687285.1 Phaethon lepturus | reverse complement strand
GGCCTTGTCTTCCTGGACTTTAGTAAACCCTTTGACAGCGTCTCCCACAGCATTCTCCTGGAGAAACTGGTGTCTCGTGGCTTGGACAGGTGCACTCTTCACTGTGTAAAGAACTGGCTGGACAGCTGAGTTCAGAGAGTTGTGATGAATGGAGTTACATCCAGTTGGTGGCCGGTCACAAGCGGTGTTCCCCAGGGCTCGGTTCTGAGGCCGGTCTTGTAGAGTATCTTTATCAATGGGGATTGAGTGCTCCCTCAGTAAGTTTGC
>NW_010521371.1:40327-55650 GCF_000687285.1 Phaethon lepturus | reverse complement strand
GTAAACCACTAGGAGGGTGAACCAGGGATGGCTGTTGGTTTCAGGGGAAGCCAAGTATCTGCCAAGAAAACCGCACTTGTGAGAATCGTATTCTTTACATTTTCTTTTTTTAAAAAGGCTTTGATTTGGGCATTGCTGATCCCAGGTACTCTTTCCTGTCACTGCAACAACACCACTTGAAAATGAGCCTCCGTATCTTCCGGCTTCACAGCCTACGGAGCCGCCCCTGGTGTGGGCCCAGGTACCCGGGTGGGCTCGGCCGTGCCGCAGGACGGAGCTGCGGTCCCACAAGTCTCTACCCCCGAAACCAAACACTAAGCATCCTGCATACTAGTCCTTTTTAAGGCAGTCTGGCAACTCACCGAGGAGCAATTATACATACCCCATGGTTCACACAGCAGTGCTTGTTCTGCTTGTGCCAGACATCCCCACGTTCCCTTCCAGGCAGGAAAGCAAAGGGAGGTAGGTTATGGGCAGGCAGGAATGTCCTCTGGCTCCTCTGCCTAGAGAGGAGTACTTGCACTGAGCAAGCATGTGGGCCCATTAGGGGAATGAGGTAGTGACAAAGAAGGTACAGCTCCACATGCTCCCAAATTAGCCATTTGAAGGGGAAAAAAAGGTTTAGTCTGGATTGCTGAAACAGCTCTGGTACAGGAGGCACTCACCTTTTGCTGCTCTAAAGCTGAGGTTCCTCGGGCACTTGGCCGTGCAGCTCTTCAGCTCCAGACTCCCTCTTTACTATCACTTGTTCCAGCCTTCAGCTATTGTAGCCACATGTTTGGAAAAAAAAAAAATAGTTTTTATTGCTATGTTTTTTTCACCAAGAGACAAGCTTGCTGATCCAGTTTGCCACATGAGGTGCTGAGGACTGATGGAGGAAGATGAGAAGCAGTGATGGGTTAATCAGACCAGTGTAAAGAACACTGTTGCTGCACATAAAGCTAAAACAACTTTGATCCTCAAAACTCTTCAGTTGTCTTCTAAGGGCTGTAGGTATCTCAGCTCATGGCTAACAGCAGTGCTGGATAAAGTAATAGCCATTTAACTACCTACCTGAGAGCATGGAAAGAGACTAGTAAGATACGAGAAATCATCACTAGACTGTTTTTCAGTCTTCCTAAATGCTTTGCTTCCACTCCACTGCTTCTTCACATGCTTATCCTCACAAACCCTACGCTGCCCTTGGGCCTCTTCATTTACTCCCAATATCCTCCCTAGGCATATACCTCCATTTCTACTCCCATGGTGCTGCTTCCAGACATTAATGTCTGGAAACACATAGCTAGGCTTCCCAAACAACCTTAACTCTGCCCTGGAGGCAAAGATTTATGAAAAAATCCTCTCTTTTTAATATAAGCTGGGACCACAAACAACAAAATGCCTCAATCATAGTAGTGCAACTGCAGAAATTCCAGCCTACAGTTAGCCAAACATAACCCACCGAGTGCTGTGTTCTTTTATTTTCATATTTCTGATTAGGCAAACAACATAATGAAAGCCTCACTCCCTATTCTTTCGTAAGACTGCATGACTCACCACTTATGTAAGCCTTATCCAGGAGTTGGTCATAGCTCCACTGATGATACTACATACTGGTTTGCAATTAGTGCAAAACTTCAACCTCCCCGTTCTGTACAATAAAAATAGATTCTCTCAACTTACACGTTGTGAGCAGTGTGGCTTTGGGAGCCCAGGAAAAGCAGGGAATCTGTAGGGAACTATGATGAGTAGGTAACAACTTAAAATTTTAGGTGGATTCTCCAAAGAATTCAGCCTTGGCATTGCTTTTCCTTCTCCCTCTCTCAAATGACTGGATAAACAGATTGGAGGGTCTGAAGAGTTCAAAATCATTTGGCTTTCAGGTATAGCTTGTGGGTAAGAATGGTGGGATTTATTATGTGGCCCGCCACATCATCTTTGGTGGCACTATAATTAATATGAGACAGCAATATCGGAAAAGCACAGTTATCACATGGTATCATTAGTGGGCAGAGCAAAATTTACTTGGGAGCCTTCATTGTGCATTTCAGAACTTAAATGCAAGTCCAACCCTGCCATTCAGAAATGAAGGGCTCAGCATATACTTTTCCTTCTCCCATTCATTTCATGTTAGCACAAATAATAAGAAATTAGTGGATAGAGCAGGCTGGAAGTTGCTTTTTCTCAACACAGCTGCCTGACACTTTGTACACATTCTCTGCAGGTTCTGTAGTTCCTAGTTTAGTGACTCACAACAGATGTCTTCTTTCGGGGGCGGGGGGGAAGCAGTTTTCTGCTCCCTGAACACAGCAATGATGGACTGCAGTCTTCACTGTGGCTTTTCCAGCAGGGAGCAAGAACACAAGGTATTTGACTCCCTTCATAGCAGTTGTCTTAGACCCATTTAAAAAAGAAACAGAGGAATGACCCTTGTGTGAAAGATGTCAGACTTCTCTTTACTCTTAATGATAGTAGAGGCGCAAAACAAAAGGTGACCAACAAAAGTTAGGAATTACTAAGAAAAAATTCAGCTTCTAAGTCTCAGCTGAAGGAATAGGACTGTACTACATCAGTGATACCACGTGAAGTCAGAGTGTTGACGTCACCCTGGAGCCTAGAATAGCAATCCCTTGAGGGCTGGGCAGATGGAGAGAGCCACTGAGCTAGTAAGCATATATTCAGCATTTAGCTTGAATGTTGGAACAGGGAAATTATAAATGGCCCTAAGTAGCAGAGAGTGTTTTTACCATGTATCTAATATATAAATACCTCTCCCAGAGGAGATAAACTCCCAAGTGCAGACTTGCCAGCACATCCTGACTCCAAGGCATGTGCCCTACTCAAGCACTTCAAAAACTGGACTCTCAGCAATTTTGTGTGAGTTTTGTGTAAACTACAGTTGCTGAATTAATGATCTAGACAATAAGATGCCATGAGCTCTGTTTTTCCAACCAGGACTTCTTTGTACTGTGCTATCATTTCCTGAAGCATTTCCAAAGGACCTGAAAGATTTCTTGCCTTCCCCCAAAGACTGCATCCATCAGATGGGGAAACCAGTGCAGCAGACAGTATAGTGTCACATCCAAAGTCACACAAAGGTTTACAGTAGGAGAATCCAGATCCCCTTGCTCCTAAAAGACCGAAGAGGTAGATTACTCCACATTTAAAACCATTTCAGTGACTATACTAACTTAATTCCTTCCTAATTTTTCCTCATGGTTTAAGTAATTTCTTGGCCACTACCTTGGGAGTAAGCCAAGTTTGGATAAAGATGCTATGGGGTCTCTTCACATTTAATCATCGTAATGTATCATTTGAGAAAGAACAGCCACCACCAGCACAAGAGACACTGCATAGTCCTTCCTTGCTGAACCACTGAGATATGGCTGTTCCTCAACACCTCCTCCCTCCAAGAAAGAAAACTGCTTAAACTGTTTTCGCTAGACTTGACAATAGGAATCACAGCAGTATGCAAAAAGCATGCAAGTCAGGTATTGTCCCACCAATTTCGTTATTCCTCTAACCAGTTCCCTCTTTTAAAAATGAAATTCTTTTATGTTGGAGAAAAGTGTTACCCTTCTGAAAGAACGTTAGTCAAGTTACTGTTTTCTCTAAGACTGTTTTGTCCAATTAATTGCTTATATTACTGCTCCCTGTGACAACTTTCCCTGAAGGATAGATCCTGTAACAATAATTTTCACAGTGCTTTTTCTAGTTATGTGATGCCTGCCTGGACATCTTTGTCACTGAGCAGGAAGATATATCATTATTTGTGGATTTTTTTTTTAATAGATCTCAACGTGTAACATTTTCAAATCTATTGGAAAATTCCCTCTTTCTCCCCACCAATGGTGTTATGAGGATTCCCCTCTCATTTTCACACTGTTACACAATAGTATCATTGGCTACCGAACAGATTTTGGGTATCTGCTCAGTCTTAGCAAATGCCAAACATTCTCCCTCTGTGAAAAGCTTTTTCCTTACATACTAGTGAACAGGGCATTACAGGTCCTGGCAGTAATTGCTACCAAACAGAGTTAATTGGTAGATGAGGAAAAAAAAACCCCAATTCAACTGCAGACTAACATCAGTATAACCAAGTGCACTTCATACATATCTTTAACTGGGGAATCAAGACATGAAGGTCTCTTCAGATGGCTGCTAAAATCACTGCCAGCAGCTATCTCCACTGTTTTTGAAAAGCACATCTCAAACCGTATCTGGAATTCAGCGAGAAAATGGAGCCCACAAGATCATTCTTTGTGAAAATCAACCGAAAACTCGTACAACAGGCTACCCCTTTTCAGGAATGCAACTCACCTCTAATTGTCCTTTCCATGCAGCAGTTTCAATAAGCACACAGAAACTGGAGAAAGGCTAACATTCTGTGGCCATTTCAGTCATGTATGTGCAGTATCCCAGATAACACACTTTTTGTCTCTGATGAGGGCTAGTTTCAGAAGGCTAGGTCCTTGAGGAACAGCATCAGCCCATCCATGTCAGTGGAGCTGCATTTACAACAGCTGAAGAACTGGAAACTTCTTAGTCATGACGACTCAGTAGCTCAAAGGGAAGTGCTGCAGGATTTTATGAACAACAAAAATCCCATCAAGTCCTTTTGAAAGTCTTGTCCCTTCTGTTGTAGATCTGGAAAGGCAGAGAATTGCACTACTAGAAGACAGTACTAGAAGACAGTCAAAATTAACCAAGTTTAGCAATCTTGGAATCAAAAGCAAAGGTGACCTTGTGACTTGAGTACAACTGTCTATAGGTGACTATCATCTGAAGCCAAAACTTAGATATAAAAGCCCAATTCTTTATAGCTTTACTTGGGAGGATAACATTTATTAGCTGTAGTAGACTCAATTTTCCACATGGTGTAGCCCTTTGAGAAGAGGCTGAGACACATATGAAGTTATGGATTGAAAAATATTCCTCTTCATTTTTATCAATTTATCCATTCAGCACCTTGGTAACATTTCTTTTCTGGTGGATCGTTGTTCACAAGAGTCAAATGCCTACACCCTTTAGCAGAATCTGTTTTTTCTAGGTCAGAATTTAGTTTTTATACCAGAGATGAGTGAGTTGGCTATACAAGACTTAAGTGTTCAGCAAAAGGATAAACACGGGAGAATAAACACCTGGAAGAATGTAAAAGGGGGATGGAATGGGGCGGGGACCATCTTAATAAACAAAGCAAAAGGTTTTTTTACCTCCCACTTCACAAATATGATTTGAGACCAGAAGGAACAATTATGGGAAGTTTCAACTTCTGGTTATTAACACTGGTATTAAAATACCAGTGCAGCATGCTTTACCTAAACAGTGTACCCAGTCCCTCCAACTGCTTATAACCACTTACAGAACAATCCACATTTTTGGTATTTAGTTTTCTCAATTTTTGTTCAACTGCCTTTATCTGCTGAGCTGTGTGGGTAGTAGGTCACATCATCTACATTGGCACGACATTTTTGGAGTAGCATAATGCTCAGCTTTTAGCACCTTTGCAGGAAAGAAATTTTCAGTAGTTCCTTGTGGTATATATAACTTTTTGAATTTAATGATTATACTCACTGTTTCATGCTGAAATGTCTCCTTAATAAGATTTAATGATTTTTTTCATCTCTATTCCTAAATTAACATCTGTATTTTCATCAGATTATCCCCTTTTTACTGAGGTAAGAAAACAAATTATAAACACACAAGCATTCCACGAGTGATTTTTGGAATCAAGCACAAATAAAGTAGCAGCTATCAACTGCAGCATTGAAAACTTGGAAACTGAGAAGGCTAAAATACAAGCTTTTAAAAATATTATATATCCATAGGCTATCTAATAGTAATCATGTTTGACTATGCAATATCACTAGTTAGGAATTGTTTCAGATATTCTTTGAAGATGTGAAAGGAATTCACTTTGCACAGGTAAAGCTAAACAAACAAAAAACTAAACAAAAATATCAGATAATTCTTTATGGAATAAAAGTAGGATTATTCGGAAATAACTCTTCACTTTAAAATGTATAGCAGCTATATTATATTCCAGAATAACTTTACCTAAAAATCAGCCTGTAGACCTTTTATCACATACACTTTCGAGATAAAATACTAAAAAAAAACAACCATATTTTTTTTAAGTATTACACTAATATTCATTCAGTCTTTTAAACATTTTAAACAAAGGCTAGCACTGGAAAAAAAAATCTAGTTACTAGGATGCATAATTTGAAGTTGTATGAAAAACAGAAATGTACTTACAGATAACGAATCATTGAGAGCCACGCTATGCAGGAAAGATGGCCCCTCTACCCCACTGTCCCCCTCCCAGCCCCAAAGACAACATCTAGAACAGACTTTTGGTTTTGCTTTTTTAATAAGTCCATAAAACCCAAGTATTTATAAAAAGCACATGCAACTTTATTTACATGAACAGATCAGCGAGAAGCTGCAAACTTTTGTTAGTACAGGAACTAGGTCTTGAAGATTGGAAGTAGTAAATACAACAGGGCAATAGAACAGACAGCTAATGTGACAACAGCAGCTTTGCCGACAGCTGAATTCCTGGTTTGTTCCTGGGGCATAGGGATGTCTAGGGGCATGACACCCAAACCCAACTAAAATTCCCTATAGCTTTGGAGATAACATCAAAATTGGGTTTGTTTTTACTCTTCTAGTGATCAATTTTAAGTAATATCAACACATCTGCAATTTTTGAAGTGCTTTGTAATTGCAGCCTAGATTCTTGGTGTCATCTTTCTCCTGAAAGAGGGAATGTAAGTGAATATAAATGGAATCAGAAAAAGAGGTGTCATGAAAAGGTGCAACAGTCCCACCTTCAAATGCCACAAGGAAAAGAAACAGATTCTTGGACTGTCTTGCCTCTCCAACTCCAGTCTGTGAAAAGCCAACTGACCAGTTATTGAAACAGTTGAGGCACTACTGCTTGCAAACCTCTACAGATCCTTTAGCACTGAACAAAAACAAGAGGAAAAGCCACCGGAAATATCTTAAAGACTTTCTTTACAAGACCAAAGTAACAGTTTGTATTCTTACTTCACCATTCATCTTTCAATATTTGTACTTTCACTTGAAGTAAACAAGATACTTTCACACTGAACAAAAAAATTAAAAGTAGCTCAGCTTTCCCTTTTCTCAATAGGTTAGGGATCGGACAGACATTAGGCATATTTAACTGTTCCTAGTTTAATTTAATGTTGATGCAAGGATGTGCATGAATGTGGTTTTCTTCTCAAAAATCTACCCATTTTTTCCCCCTTAAGATTTCCTTACATAGCACACTAGCACCTTGAAAACAGACCCAATGTAGTACTTGGGTTTGCTACAAATAATCCAATCCTTCCTTCCTTAGAAGAAAATGGATATTAGAACTTACCTGACTGTTAGGAAGACTGACATTTTCCCTGTCTAGAGAACAGGTATGACCTGTAGCTTTTGTATATGCTCCAATTATGTCTCTGGCCAAAAGTGATGTTTAGTAAAATACAGTGAAACCATCCCGCCTCTGAACAACTAACCCCTCAGTCTCTGTCAAGGTATAAAATTTTAAGTGCTAACAGGGAACTAGAAGTTTTTGACATCAATTACAGTGAGACCCATGAACATTTCACAGGATTTCAGTTATCAGTCCACAACCTGCGACAAACATAACAATTACTGTCACCTCAGTACTAAGAAATATTATACAAAGCAATTGCCAGCGGTACTGTAACTGAACTGATGATTATGGTGTAAATGGGTTTTCCCTAATATAGTAAGTTTTCCACACTTACCAGCTGTTGGTCATCTCAATATTCTGCCAGGCTTTCCATTTTTTGTGATTAAACTTCCATGGCAGTAGAATTACTTCCCAAGTTAATTAGTGATGTAAATTATACTGCGTATGCTAGATACTGGCAACAATGAAAGCACTAACATTAAAACAAAATTCTCACTACTGATGAAAGTGTCATAAAATGATTTTGATGCACTTGTCAGTACAAGTGAATCTCTCACACTGACCACTATCATCTCTTGTTTTTTTGTGTGTTCTGGTTTCAGCTGGGCTAGTGTTAATTTTTCTTCCTAGTAGCTGGAATAGTGCTGCGTTTTGGATTTAGTATGAGAATAATGTTGATAGCATACTGATGCTTTAGTTGTTGCTACGTAGTGCTTACACTAGTCAAGGACTTTTTGGCTTTTCATGCCTTGCCAGTGAGTAGCTGGGAGGGGGCACAGCTGATCCAAACTGGCCAAAGGGATATTCCATACCATATGATGTCATGCTCAATATATAAACTGCAGGGACTTGGCCAGGGGCACTGTGGCATCAGTCAGCGGGTGGTGAGCAATTGTATTGTGCATAACTTGTTTTGTATATTATCATTGTTACTATTATTTTTCTCTTCCCTTGCTGTCCTGTTAAACTGTCTGTACATCAACCCACGAGTTTTACCTTTTTCCCCCCGGCCCCGATTCTCCTCCCCATCCCGTGGCAGCGGGGGGCAGCGGGAAGGAGTGAGCAAGTGGCTGCGTGGTGCTTAGCTGCTAGCTGGGGTTAAACCATGACATGATGGTACACAGTGTGCCCCATGACCATTCAAGTAACATACCGAAAATCGAGGAAGAAGTTCTTGGAATTTCACAGAAATCAAATAAGTCTTACAACCCATGGCAACATCCATGGCTCTTACTGCAATAAAAAGTCAGTGTGTATTCCTCATTCCATTTATATTAAGATTTCTTTCAAAGAAAAGGTGCTGATATTTTGTTTTGTTTCATCTATGAGGTAGACGGCACTTTCATATAAATAGTGTAAATCAGAAATTAAGTTAGCTCTGAGCCTGCAACAAGCGCTGCACCACTGACTTCTCAAGTCAATTATTAAATCATGAATACAAAATAATTCCTAATTTTAAAAGACAAACAGTAAGTCTTTGAAAGGAGAGTGGTGGCTGAGTGCACAGACAGGTGCCTTCCCTTGACAAAGGTTAGCGGAATTCTGGCTTTAGCCTCCAGACACCTTCACCATTTGGGCTCCTATGGAAGGTGCAGAGATTACGGAGAAGTTCTCTAAATACACAGGACTGTGCCACTGGCAGTTTGGACTCAAATTCGTGCAGTATTTCCTGAGTGCTAGCCTCGCCATCCATGCGGGCCTGGAACGCTATGAAGTTACGCACGTCCACGAGCAGTTCATCGTATTCTGTTGAAGCCAAGCCTGGAGCGAGGGCTTGCTGAGGATTCTCATCTCCCTCATTTCCTGTCCGTTGTGGTAAAATAAAGTGGTTTCTTGCCCTCATTTTAGCTAATAAAGATGAGGAATCTAGTGCACTGGATGACGATTCTCCAGATTTTCCATCAAAGTGCCCATTGGAACTACACTTCTTTACATTTTCTTTCTTTATTGTATCTGCATCCTGCAAATAAACATACAGACTATGGAGAAAGTTGGATTTTGAGATCCACAGAAACTGTTAAACAAAATCTGCCTGCTGTTTAGACTTAAACAACAAACCTGAATACTCAGAAGCTGGTCATCTGAAATACACAGTAAGGAGGCAGTATGTTCTGGTCTCAAAAGGAAAAGCATGGCTGGTCTTGAGACAGATAACCAGACCTTGTTGCAATTTGTGACTGCTGTATCTAATTAGACTTCATCAAGATGCCATATCGAAACACAAAATCAAATTCATGGGTGACTAAAAATTCTAGAATTCTACATAATCATACAACAAATGGGTATGAGACATCTACAGTATAAATCAGATTTGTTGCATAAATCAGAACATTTTATATATATCAGCTATTAAGTGAGAAATATTAGATTGTGTCTCTTACCTTGCACTTCTTTGCAGGTGATGCACAAGCAGAATGTGAAGAGAGCAGCATGGGGTTTCTTTTTTGACCAAAGCGACTCCTAAAAACCCACAAAAGAATTAACTCCATAAGACATCCTCAAAATAATTAGGACAGTTTTGCCAAAGATGGGGACTGGGTTTGTGTTTTAGGGTTCTCAAGAGCCCTTCACCAAACTCTCTCCTCTCTGCGCAACAATAATGCTTTCTTTGTACTTCAGATTGGACTTCCTAGGCTTGTAACATGCTTTCATGTCTTTATTAAATATAAAGCATGAAACTCCACTTTGATACATGTTACTGCAAACACCAAGTGCAAAACAAGATAAATCCATAGCATCCTAAAGAACTCTTCTATTTTTGGTAAAAGCAGTGCGAGAACTTACTTTATTCCAGATGGTGCACCTGAAAGACCACTCACACCTGTCCAGGTTGGCACACCAGAAGCAGCTCCTAAACATCGCTGTCTAGAGACTTTTAAGGCTCTTAAAGCATCCTGGGCTACTCTGTTTGCTTCTGCTTCCACCAGCACATGATCTGCACAGGAAGCTTCTATAATGGCATCATGTTTCATAACACTGTGTACCCCTAAAAACCAGAAGATACAAGAAAAGGTTAAGGAGGACATCTGTTAAATTTACATGTTTATCTATAAAATTACATATTCACCATTTAAGTGAATCACACAATCACATTTTTCCTTTTTCAGGTTGATTATATTCAGCATTTCAGTATAGCCATTTCTAATAAGAGACTTTTTTTTCCCCCCGCCCCCCATCAGATAAGCAATCAATTTGACAGCAAACCACTTCTGGTGTGCTGATGAAGTCATTATTCACAAAAGACTTGGCAATTATGTGGGTAAATCGATCATTTCTATTGTTGTGGACAGGGCAGACAGAAGCGAAACTCTTGTGTAAATGAAGGTTGGTTACATCCTTATTTCCAGAAGAAATACTGCATTACTTCTGTATCCAGGCCTGCAGATCTCTCTGAAAAGTCTGTGTCAAGGTAATTAGCACATTCATAACCACAGCATTTCAATGATGAATGTTTTCACGTTTCACTACAGTAAGAGAATAGATAAAATAACGTTTTGTATTGTAGCTGCAACCATCAGAGTAACAGAACTGCTCCTTCCCTCACTTGCATAAGTTTTAGTCTGACACTGTTGAGCAGCTAAATGACAAGTTACCTGACTTTTTGAAAAGTTTCTCCAAGACGTAATCATCATTTTTCTTTGAGTCTTCCTCCTTCTCTTCACTGTTCTCCCTTCTGTATCGCTTTTGTTTCACTAGATGAGGAATGCGCTCTCCTTCAAATCTAGCATCTTTGTGATGTTTCTTCTTAGACTTATCTTTGCGGCTCTCATGTGACAGCATATCCACCCTGTGCTTTGTTTTTGAGGTGCATTTATAATGATTATTATCTAATTGCCCATCTTCAGTTTTAGTAACCCGCTTTTCCCAAGAGCCAGCTGCACCACATGTCAGGCTAAAATTGTCCTTGATATTTGCATTAGCCACCATGGTGTTCAGACATTTGGCATTCTCTGAAGACCCTGCATCACCTGGCAATGACTGGGACATAGGTTTGTCAGCTCTTTCCAAGCTTTCCTCCTTGCTTTTATTCAATGAATTCATATTAGTAGCAGCTTGTGCATTACTTTTTGCATAGCTATTTTGGTCAAAGGCTTCCAAATTTCCTTTAGTTTCCTCACTTGTCTCTATTGCTTTAGAAGAAGAATTTGTCATGTGGGTGGTTGAGCAGGAATTGCATGACTTGCTGTACTTCGGTGAGCTGCCTTCTGTAAGATGGAGACCACCTTTACAAGTGTCATTATCAGGTGGCTTTTCAAGTTTCTGTTTCAATTGGTGTTTTGGGACTTGAACATCTGAGCCAGTACCTAAGGGATGAATGAAGTTAGTATCTATTTGTCAAACACTTTAAACATTTTTTTCTTTTAAACAAATAGAAAAAGAAGTGTGTACCTGCAAAAATTGCACTTGTTTCAGTCCCCTGAGACACATCTGGGCTGCTCAGAGTAAAAAGCTCATAAAGGTCATTGGATTTGAAAAAGCGCCTCTGCTTAGGGTCTTTCAGCACTCTGTTTGTTAAAAACTGTTTGAAGATTTGTCTAAAAAAGAAAAAAAGTACTTTGTGCATGAAACAATGTCTAGCTATGTTTAAGTACTGAATACAGTACTTAAACAGAAAACTATGTAAGCACAAATGTTACCCTGCAGAACAATTAAGCAGTGGGAAGATGATGCTAGTTTCCAAAAGACAATCTTGAGTTAGTAACTTTCAAACAACCAGCTAAATTGTTAAACATGGGGATTTATTGTTTTGCAACAACCCCATAACACAACAGGTAACCACCATTCTGAAGTGTCCTATGAGGCATCTCTTAACTAAGCAATAAATAACTTCACAGCTAGAATTCTTTTTTGTCCATTAAAATTGAAAAGCTCACATGTATTACAATAAAACTATCAGAATACTCCTGAAAGAAAAACACGAGCTTGTTAAAATGACAACATTTTAATGGTTCAATTGGTTGGAGGAATCAAAAGCAGCAGAGTAGCCCAGTCTGATGGTGACTGGATGACAACCACTGAAAAGGGAAATCAGGCTTGTGGTTGAGAAAGGATAAAAGAGCCCATCTGCAGAGGACTGAAAAGAAAAGTCTGGGGGAGAACTAAGCTGCAAAAAGTCTTCTAGTATTGACAAATCTAATTCTATGCCATGTTTGTATGACATAGCTTTTGATTGTAAGTTCTAGGCACTATTTTCCTGTACAAAAAAATACATCCCTAAATAAAGCTGGAAATCAGTTCTCAAGAAGTGTTTTTATCATGGTTTTGGCTCTGCTGGCATTAAGCAGGGAAACTATTTTTAAATCTAATTGGCAAAACAAAGTTTAAACATAGGTGCCAGCTACTGTAGTGTACCCATCAGAAGACTTCAAAGTTTTTAAGAAGTAACTGAGCTTCATAGCTTCCTGCAAAGATGATCACATATTTGCACAGGGGAAAACATGGGCAAAGAGAAAAAACAACTTGCTTAAAGTTCAAAGTCCATTGCACTGTTCTGGAAATAAATGAATTTCTGATGGCTGTCCTGACCCTTAGAGCCCACTTCCTTGATGTGGTCAGTGTTGTTCAAACAGAAGTATGCCAGAGGGACGCAAGCCAACCAACAGCGGATGCTTTGTGTCCATGTGGTAAAACAGATTAAAAAAGGCACTCAATAAGTGTGGGCATTTCATTATTTACAGCTTTTCATTCATCTCCATTTTCAAAGGGGATATTCCAGTTCTATAGAGTAATGCCTAGTCAGAGGATTCCCAGGTACATTCATTTGGAACTCATGTGAGTGAAGATAACTACTGAGAAAGCTGAATGCGAAAGCAAAACAAAAAGACTTCATTGATTTCAAAACGCAAGCACTTTAAGGCTTTAGCTACATTTTGGAATAAATAATGTGAATATAACCGGTGGTTCTTGGGATTTAATTCTTTCACTCTGGAATGATTTGGGAATAAAATCAAATTGGGTTTGCAGAATAAATAGATGTTTGTACCACATACATCTTTATATATACTAAGTACAATATAAAAAACTTGTTGATTTCAGTTTGCATTTCAGACTTGTTGAGTCTCATGTTCTGAGTAAGGGGCTAATTTTTTCTTGTCTATGCCTCATACTTCCTCATTTAAGGTGAATTTTGGATGTGCTGGACACAGCTGCTGGAACAGATTGATGAGGTATATTTAGCATGTGGGTCCTGGAGCTAGAGAGGCAGCAGCAGCACAACCCTGCAACTAGGAGTATAATATTAGAAGGTGGCCCATTTCTCAGCAGAAATTTTTAGAAGTTTTCCATGACCAAGGTTGGGGGTTACAAGCCATGCGTGGACATGCACAGTTATGTCACTGTTATACCACCTCAGATGTGCTACAAACATTTTCTTGAGCATACGGCTGTGTCCAAGGAATCTTTCTGACTGACCTGTGGTATATCTTCTCTTCAATAGTACCTGCAGTGAGAAGCCTATACACAGTCACCTGTTTCTTTTGGCCTATTCTCCAAGCACGTTCCCGAGCCTGGAACACAAAAGGTTTGGTTGTCAGACATAGACTCTTAGACACATGTTTGACAGGGAGCTATCGGTACCACCGTTTGAAACCTAATTGGGATATTTAACAAATAGTTCAAGTAGTTACATAGCTGTGGTATTTCTACAGCATTAGGACAACTAACAGCAGGAGAGGAAAATAATTTAGAAAGCCTACATGTCTAAAAAGAAAAGTCTCCAATTGTACCAACAAACCTATGCAAAAAACCTCAAAAAATAATTACGTTAAAATTAGAACTCCTATCTAGGATATGTACTTTATATAACTTATTCCAAAAGGGCTCTATTTCACAACAGAGCTTTAATATACACATCTTTAATATACACATTTAATATACACTTGGAACTTTTCTTCTTTTTCTTAATGGAAAGTTTTCCTACAAACCTCTTGAACCTACCGCTAAAACAGACCACTCAGGGTCAGACTACACATCTCAGAGCTATGTAGGATTTCCATCAAAAGTAGTTTTTTCCTCCCAAACATTTAAGCCCCATATACTATTAAGGGATCTGATAACCCAGAGTCTCATCATACCGTCAGATAAAGAACAACTTCTTTAAGGTATTGGCTTAACAGCAGCTTCTAAGGGCATAGCTACATATGGTTATTTAGTGACAAAGCCAATTGAAGCCACGCTCATTCTCCTTTTCTTACCCTGCATTGCAGCCATGAACAGTCATGCCTGTTCAAGAGCTTGCACTCTCCCTTCAGACACATCTAGTTTGTTTGCTTATTTATTTAAAAACACCGGGCCATTTCAACTGTTTGTTTGGCTACACTCTAAATACACCATATGAATTGACAATATTGAAGAGTGGTAAGGTATAACAGCATAAAGGGGATGTGGTGGGAACCACTTAAATCAGCTCTGCCACAAAAGTAATCATAATGTGGAACTGCACCCTAAGCAACCATTGCTGGGAACAGGAACTTAGGGAGGAGCATCATAGTGCTTTAACATTATTTGAGGAGATAAATGTCATTCCATCTTCAGTTTTATTTCAGATTAGCTGGTAAATGGAATGTAATGAACCAAACTCACCTGTGTGTCTGTACTGGGATTCCAGTCAGGATCATAAATAATAACCCGGTCAGCACCAGTCAAGTTAACTCCAATGCCACCAACACGAGTTGTTAGAAGAAAAATAAATATGGATTTGTCCTATAACACAAGAGAGAATTTACTAAAGCAAGAAGAATTACTGAAGATATTTTTATTTCCTGGATTGTTATATTATCAGCATTATTTGCAAAGATGCAAAGGGAGCCAAGAGAAGGAATAAATTTCCTTGTTTGCCTAATATCTCTTTTGACAAATACAAGTAGTTAGTTCTAAATTTCTTTTACTG
>NW_010521371.1:12385-40296 GCF_000687285.1 Phaethon lepturus | reverse complement strand
TCTTTCCCTGTTTCCAACTATGTTTTTTTCTTAGCAGAAAACCCAACTTAAGTGTGAAAGCGATGGCTTTTTTCCCCCCTCTCACAAAGGAAGTGGTTTCATTTGCCTGAACTCCCCATTTCTGTGTCTTAAACCTGAAGTAGTATATTTATAAAGAGACCAAAAAGGAATGCAAGAACTCAGCCATACTCACTAATAGGCACTAGTGTGTGGGATGCAACATCTCACCTCATTATATCTTGTTATAAGGGGCTGTCTGGAAGCTATTGTTGTGGTCCCATCCATCCTGAGGTAGGAATAGTTTCTGTCTCTTACAAAGACTTCAAGTATCTGCAGCATCTGTTGTGATGGAAAAAATTTAATGAAATCCAGACATGAAGACTGAGCAACTGACTGATCAAGTCATAAGAACTTCTGGTACTAACTGCAGTGCCAGTCAAACAAACAAGATGACAACCAAATATTTCTGAATCTTAAATGAGCAGAAAATTAATTAACTTAGGTAATTGGGAAAAAAAAAGTTATTTCACTGCTGAATGCACGAGTAGAATGTTTATGCTTGGTTTGGAAAGTCCAAAACTTCTTGAGACTAATGGTCTCAAGACCATTAACCAGGTAAATGGTGCAGCATTCCAAGGGAATCCATAGAAGCAAGACAAAATTGTGAATACATAGGGAAAACAAATTAAGGTCACTGTCCATGCTACTGGCCCAAAGCACACAGTTCTGAGGATTAGATGTGCACATGCACTAAAGAGAGCAAGCAAACTGACTACCAATTCTATCCTGAAGCTACATAGTAGGTACAATAAATACATCACCACTGCTTCACCCTGGTATTATATGCGTACAACTGATACAAGCTTTGACCCAGTATATTGAATTTGGGCAACACTGCTACAACACTGTGTCATTCCAGTAAAGCTTACTGAGCTTAGTAACTGGTCTCCAATTATTCCAAAGACAGTAGTCATTTTGGTTTGTGTGTGGGTTTGTTTTTTTTTTTTTTCCCCCCCCTTAAATAAATGTTAATTATCTGAGAAGGACACTACAGAAGGTGGTTCTAATTACAAGTCTTACTGGGACACACACACATGCACCTTTTTAGTTTTAACAAAAACTAAAAACAAATGAGCTCATCTTACCTGTCTTGACTGAGTAAAAAACAACACTCTGTGACCTTGCTTGTGCCATATTTTCAGCAAGGATTCTACCACTATCATTTTTCCAGAACGCTTCCAATATCCAAATTGATCTTGTTCCTCCACTTCAGCATCTGGTACACCCTTCAAAATCCTGGGACCACCAGAGAAGAGGTCAGGGTGGTTGCAAATCTTTCTCAAAGCTACTAGTCCTGAGAAAATCTAAAGAACATATGAGAAAAATAGTTTTATTTTCTTGACAAATACTTGTATCTATATGGGTTGTGGTTGAGAAAAAAAACAAAGAGCAATGGATTGATTCAGTCATCATCAAGAAATTTGTTTTTTATAGTGGTTTGCTCTTCAGAGAAGCCAATGGATGCTAATACTCATTTCATGGAAAGTTTTAGGAAAAATCAGTACAAGAGAAGGTCAATGAAATTTTATGTTCTGGTGACAATGTTAAGAGAATTCTGCAACAATTTCCACATTAGCAAAAGCAGTCCCCAGCTGTAATTCGCAGTCAAATTTTTTGTACTCAAAAATAAAAATTACACTGAGTTTGTTACTTGAAATTATTGTGTCCTTCCTTCCAACCCCCACCATGCTAGCAGGTAACTTAAGACAGACCTTGAGGATAACAAATATATCCTCCAGAAAGCATGGTAACAAAGAACAGATGAATAAACATATTTAACAAACACATGAAACTGAAAATTACCACTTTTGATGCCATGTTAGAAGGGTTCTGTTCAGTTACTCATTCAATAATATTACAAGTGTTCCTTAGTCTTCTGACACAATGGGCACTCATAAAAATGAACTATCTTGAAACAGCAAATCCCTCAATCTTCTATCACTACAAGTTGGATGAGCCTGCTCATAATTTATGATTTGTTTGTACAATGGGGTTTTTGTTTTTCAGCTGGGATTCGCTGCTGTCATCACAAAACATCTAATAAAAGCGCTGACATTTATTGTTCAACATTTTTAGAACTCCAGCAAATATGACAGCCTATTCTGTAACACCTTAGAGAAATTTCTGCAGATAGTCCTGTACAAGCCACCTTTTGAAGATCGAGTTCCTTAAAATAATTTTCATTGGGATAACTAAAATGGCTAGGAGCTTGAAAAAACTTGTCCACTATACCTTTGCAAGATCCAGAAAAATAAAAATATCAAAACATCTGCTTGGTATGGCACTGCAATATACATGGCTGTACTGACCATACAACTAACTGGAGCCACTGGGAGTGAGAGGAGAAGTGATTTCACAGTTCACAAGACAAGGAAACATGTAGTAAATTACACATTATAACCAAGACTTCTCCTCTAACAAACAATAGATCCATATCCTGGAGCTAAAATGGGAGTGAAAAACATCCACTGCACGTATACAAAAGTCCAATGGACCAATGTGTGCATTGCTCACAGGGAATACAGCAGACATTTGAAACTGTATTACAATCACTGCTGTCATCCTGGCCACAGCAATATCGACGCTTACATTGGGAGGATGGAAGCAAAGGAAGTTGAAGTGACTAGTAAGACAATAACATGGATGCTTCCTATTTGCTGTGCTATATGTTAAGACTCTGAAGTCATCAACTGTTGCATCATGATGTTATCATAACTGAACTGTACTCTCAGGACAAATTACTCTTCCTTTGCTTCACTTTTGCAATTGGATAAAAGTATGCATACAGTTACCTATAGGAGGTCATCCAACAAGCCATAATTTGTTCCCAAGATCATAAATATATTACAAAGCCCATTCCATTCCTACTTTTATCTGGTCACGCCACTACGTATGGTCACTAACTCTACATATTCCACGGAACATTTCTGAGAAAAAAAGCAGACATCCACAAAAGCAGAACTAAGATCAGTGTGTTTTTTTCCCTTTCTGCTCAGAATCCAGTTAGAAGAATGCAAAGGTCAGTCCATGACTTTATCCATCAAAGTCTACCTGTCATTAACATTAATTAATGCCAACCTGCATATCTCCATTGAGAATCTGGTAAACCTCTTTAGAGTTGATGAAATTTTGATAGACTTGACGCTGCTCATTTGTCAAACGGCAAAAGAGGACCTACAAAAACAAACAAATGAACCACTCAAGCCCAACCTGTAAACTCCAAATAGAGTGAATTTTAAGGTTTTACAATGTGCTACAATGAAGCTTCACAGATGTCTGACATACTGAAATACTAAGTTAAAAAAGAAACTGCATAGAAATCATTAGAAATAAAAAACTTAGAATTTTTAAAGAATTAACATAATCATTAAGAAGGCTTTAATGAATTTTTCTGTGCCCTTTCCCAGTTGTTATTTTTTCCCCTCAAATTTCTTTAGCTTTGGAAATGCTGCCATTTTCCAGTTTTAATGAGGTAACTGTGCAATATTAGCATTCCCTCAAAGCTGTGTTTATAGGAAACGCTTCCCGTTGTGTGTCTGTTATGTCCCTTACAACTTGCAAATTCCTGGTACCTCATGGGAAGGTTAGCACACGTAATCTGTTCTGTCATTAGCCTTTGAGTGTGAGCAAATAATGATTCTTCAAAGGGTCTGATGAGCTAAAATGGAACAAAATCACTTCCTCGCATCCCGCAAGGCACCCAACATTACCCCGTAAGTGAAACTTATGTAGCACCCTGTGATTGACAAGAAAAAAATTCAAGTTTATTTAATCTGTTTATGATGGCATTATTTGGATTAAGTAGCCCAGACTCTTTAAAGCATATAGAAATTCAAAATTTGATTAAAAAAGATCATTAGACTGCACAGCAGAAACCAAGTTTGGCCAACTCATTCATTACGTACCTTTCCGCACTATCTTACAAGGACTAGTGTGTCAGGGGAGAAGACAGGAAGGCGTGAGGAGAGGACAAGAAAGCCTGAAGCACTGAAATCTGAGTGACAGAAGAATCTAATAATTACTACAAGCAAATATTTGTAGGAAGTTCAGTCACTTAAATAATCCTTCCAATCTCCTCTACTTTGAATCAAAATGTTTCCTAAAAAATATCCCACCTCTTTGTAGAGCAAAAAAGTTTTACATCAAAAGGTTACTATTTTGGAAACTTATTAGAACGTACAAGTTAGCTTGCAATATGAACAACTGCCATCAACTATTTCTCTACTATTTGCTGCCCAAATTAACCTTTATACAGCAGGAAACAACGTTAAAGTGTCCAAGAGATGCACCATAGGAAAGACCCCACAGACAACTCATGTGTATGCACCTGTGACCTAGGCAGACAGTATTAAGCAGACCTGACTACACTTCATATACCCTTTGTTTTTTACATGTGAGTGTACTTGTATAGACCCTGCAAGACTAAGATCATTTAATACTCAGAACACAAGTGAAAAGAATTTGCAACTTGAAAGCTCTACATCTTATCTTTAGTTAAAACAGCATTTCATCTGACATTAGCACAAATTATTTCCAAAGTCCATGAAAGATTGGATTTTGAGGAGGGAGAGGGCTTAGACCTGATAGTAAAGATAAGCAAACCTGTTCATTTTTATCTGGAAGTGAAACGCTCATTTTTACATCAGCCTTCATTCTTCGCAGCAAGTAGGGGTTTATGGCGTCCCGTAACACACAGGCACATTTGTATGCAGTTTTTACCTGAGAAAGGAGGAAAAAGTTGTATTTTGGTTCTCGATATTAATTTTAGCAACAAGCACAATTCTATAATTAGTAATAGGAAAATCCTAATAAAATGAGATGGTTTATGATTTGTGTGGATCTGCAGTTACATATTCAATGTAACATGAACTGCAATAAAATTCATGTTAGCAACAATAACACTGAATAAGTAAGTCTTCCGCAGATACCACTAATTTATCTCTCCTAATTTTGTGGACCAAAAATTGGAGATTAATTTGAGACCAGAAATTAGATAATTTTTTTAGAAAGTAATTCAAGTGAGTATAAACTTGCACAGAACTAACATCCCCATGAAAAACTGCTAATACATATACTGAAGATCAAAAAAGAAGCCTGCAGCAATGGTGGTTACTAGACAATAAGTGAAGATTAGTGTCCGCCTGAGACTATTTAAAAAAAAAAAAAAATCGGTACAAGAAAATCCCTGTGATCACAGAAACTAAAGGTCACTCTGGTCTTAAATGGAGCATATGGTTCTATAATGGGTAATGGATGCGTGAGATGGGTATTAACTGTACATAATGGCTAAAAATACCTTCATTTCTCTTAAAGTAAAACAAAGAATATAATAAATTATTGATATGTAAAAAACAAATTGGCTGTCCAATTTAGTAAATTACTAAGCTTTAGACAAGGGAAATACTTAAACTCAAAAAGAAAATAAAACGTTAGAAATGTATATGTGCAAAACATTACAAAGGATATTTAAAAGAATAAAAATTTATTAGCATTTATATGAAACTTAGTTTTGCCAATTATTATGCAATTTATCTATCAGCTAATTTGAAAAATGCTTTAAGGAGTCATGAATGCTGAGAACCACAACTATAAAGATTAATAGACATACTTATTCCAAATAATTTTTGCTTTCAAAATGAAACAGTTTATTGATTTTCAGACTTCCAATACCTACTTTAGCTTTTTTAAATTAAAACAGTTTTCAGTTTGGATTTAAGGATTCCTCTATTGCATAATTTGCCAAAGCTTGGTATCAAACAGGAAAGTTCCATTTAAATACATCAAAAGATGAGATCAGTCACCTCCCACCCCAATTTGCTTATCTTTACTTTATATCAAAGAATACTTCTAATGATTTAAACTTTAGGACTTTTGATAAGAAAACCTTGTGTATAAGCTATACCCCTGTATAAATGAAATGATCTCATTTAGTTGAACAGTTCTTTTCACACATGCAGCAGTAAAACACACATGCAACTTTTGGGTTAGTGTCTAGAACATACGGGTTGAAGTACATTTAAAAGTCAGTTTAGAAACAACATAACAGTTTCCTTCAAGCAAGGTGATATTTTTGATGCATTTACCTGGACAGGAGAGGCATTGGAATATCCTCCCATGGTTATTGGAACAGAAAATTGCTCCATGAACACAGGTAGTGTTCCCAGTTTCCCTGGGAATACAAAGTCAAAGAGGGACCAAAGCTCCTTTAAGTTATTTTGCATAGGGGAACCAGACAAGATGATTCGATGGGGTGTGCGGAACTATTAATAAAAAACACAAAATCAAAAGAAAGTTATTTTCATGGTTCATGGTATAACCTGCCTCCTGCCTCAGAGGATATTCAATTTCATCATCAGTGAATTCTCATTTTAAAATATGTGGCCTTATATTCCCAAAATAAGCAGCTTTCTGCAATATATTGTCCAGAAACTGTTAGCCGAAAATGAACACCAGCAATCTGACATTTATCCCTAATGGTAAATTACTACAAAATTTAAGGTTTCTCATTTTTTTTTCTCTATTATACTTCTGTAAATTAACTGATGGAAACTCAGTAAAAATGTTAAGTAAATTAAATAGTCAAATACAGACCATAGTGATTTATGCTTTTATTGTTTATTAATGGTTAAACATGTTTTTTTATGATAAAGTGATACAGGCTATTAGATTTTGGAACCTCCCCCCAGAGCATTTAAAGTCTTTGTTTTTTATAAAGTACCTGTTTGCATGCAAGTGTGACTGCGGCATTTGGATTTCGGATTTTGTGACCCTCATCCAGAATCACATAATGCCAGTCATAACTGTGGATGTTATCCTGCATCAGTCGAATGTATGAATAAGATGTAATTAAAATTCCATGGCATGAGGCAATTTCATGAATTAGTTTCACCTAAAAGCAAAAGGTGCACATTGTCAGTAACAGTGAGACATAAAACTCAGAGCTCCTGAACTATAGGTTTGCTGTCCAACGTATGTTCAAAAAGTTTTGAAAAAGCAGATATATAATTTATTTTGCAAAGAAAATAAGCATAGGCAAGATTTTGATTATCTGATTCTTAGCTCATCTTCAGCAGAATGAAGCACTTAAATGCTGTGTTATAACAGATCAGAATCGGACATGAAGCCTGGTCAGAAGGAAACAAGTGGGTTTTTTTTTTGTTGTTGTTTTTTTGTGTGTTCCCCCCACCATCCCAAGGGCAATGTCTGAAAAAATCCAAACATTAAATTTATTCAAACTAACTGGTTTCTTCAAGTTCTTCTATATTCCCCTCACAAACCCAGCTTTTTGTACTGCATGCAAGATCTAGAACATTAGAAGATAAACAAGTGAAAAACTGAAAAAACAATCACAAAAATCTGTTTGGTTAATACTAAATTCCGTCCAACCTTTCTCATTAACAATATTAATCTATTTGTCATTAATCTTCAAATTTTGTGCTTCTCTTGTAAGTTATATCCTTCCCCCAAGTTTTTACTAGTCTTTATAGCTGTAAATTTTTTAGGGCAGGGACAGTCTATACCACCTTCCACAGCATTCACTGTATTCAAGACTCATCTTTCTTGCATTTATCTTCCACATATAAATCTAGAACACTTAAACAGAAGATGATGGGCTGACACACAATTCTGGAGGAAACAAACATACCCAATGTAAAAGGAAAAAAAGTAAAACCACCACAGAATTTGCTAAAGGAAAGACAAACTCCTTATTACTAGAAGTGCCTTGAAGAAAAACAAAACCAACAAAACCAAAAAGGGAAAAATCCATCTCGAAGACTCAAATGGCATTGAAAGTCCATGATTTCTTATTGTAAAATTTCTTATTCAGACAAACTGCAAGATTCAAAAAGCTCTTCTGCGTTTAACTGCTCAAGAATTTCTACTTCCTGATTATAATCTCCTGATAAAACCATGACACATTATTTAATGTTGACATGATTCTCAAGAGAATATGTAACCTTTAGAACAATTTGCGTTAGAGTAGGATTTCTAGGCAGGTGTGGACATCCAAAGCTTAATTCTACCTGGTACATTGCCCACAGTCTGCAACAGTGTCCTAGAGTCTCAGCAATGGCATATCATAGAGTATTTTAGACATCTTTACCCAAACACTTAAGACAAATCATCTCGGGTGATTTCAAATTAAAAGCTTGTGAAATATGTAACCTCTCCTAGTTTTTGCAATTAATAGGGTATGTCTGCAATTAGCCTGACTTACAGAATGTTACACTGTTGTCATTAAAAGATGTTTTGTGAAAGTGCTGCTGTTATTATGGAGGCTCAAGAGACCAATCCCTCCTAGAGGGCAAACAGTGGACTAGTAGAAAACAACAGCCATAAATCACATTGTCAGGTAGCAGAGAGAAAAGAAGAAGTGAAACACAGGCACATGAAGGCCATTCACTGTAAACACAACACGGCAGAATCCTAGTCAGAATTTACTGAACCTGTAATTAATTAAAATTTCCTTCAAGCTAAATTTTTAATAAACAAGGATTTGTGCTGACAATGAAGAAATACAACACCACAATTTTATCAGCTCAGACTACAACACTTATTAACTCTCATTTTACTACATTGGGTACTTTCTCAGAGGCTGCCTTTGCTTTAGTTGCAGCTCTTGGAATAATTTTAAAGATTTTAATACATGGTCATGGGTTTAATACTGGATACACACTGTTTTGAGGCTGTGGCATTTCAGAATTTATCCTATTTTTATGATGTATTCTTTAATTCACAATTCCTGTTTGGTTAGATTCAGGCATGTTTAATCCACCCGCCCCTCAGGAAATAAACTTCAATGAAATATTTCAGGGCATGCACTGTTAAACTAAAAAAACCCCAAAGCCAAACCCCCAAAAAACAAAAGAACCCCCAAAAATCTGCTTGAGAGACAAATTCTACTAATGCCAAAACATTACACAGCAGTTACCTTGCTTGGACATTCTGAACTCTGACTGTTAAAAGATGGTAATGAAAAGAGGAACATGCAAGTAGATCAAGTGATTCTGATCTCGTAGTTCTGTTCAGCACAGTATTTCAAGCCTTTATAATTAAAAGACAGTATTTTCTCCTAACTTAGGGTGAGAAGTTGGTTGTGTTGCCCTGTCTTCACTGGGACACATGCAATGTACAAAGACTGGAAGATATTTGACAAGAACCGTTTCTTAAAGCTAAAACATTTTTTGATTTATTCTAGGGACACACCACTAAGCACATGTTTTTTTCCTGTTGGTACCTCACTGTAGCTACAAGGTTGTTTCTGAAGCTCCAAAAACACAACAATTTTTTTGACTGATGCTTACAGAAATAAGGTTTACCTTTTTTAGCGTAGTCTTTTAAAAACTATGTAAGAGGACCTGAACTCTTCTATAATATTATGTATTCAAAATGGTAATTTTCTTAAACAGAAATATGTTTGTTAAGACTGAACTTAAAGAACTAGACTAGTGATAACCTTGAGATTCTTTAAACATTCAGATACCTTTAAGGTAAGTGTGAATTTAGAGATAATATCTAGTCACTTACACAACCATATATCACTAGTGAATCAAAAATGCATTCTTCAGCAGGCTTATCACTATCTCATAACCAACCATTAAGCCCAGAGATACATAAATTCAACCTACAAAGCCTCTTTATTATTTCCCTGCCCCCAACAAAATCTAAATGGCACAATGAAGAGGCTTTAAAAGAACACATTACAATGTTTAATAATGTAAAAGTTGCAGTAAAAAGAGCTAAAGCACTTACTACATATTTAACAAGAATGCTACTTCTTGGGGCACAATACTAAGTTTATCTAAGTTTGGTCCTTAACTCAGAAATAAAGCCTTTGGCTAAAATAGAGGTTCCATACGCAGTCATGCCAATAAGTGTACCCTCTGCAGCTTATTTTCTTTTCATGTAGATTGTGTACTCTACTGTGATTGTAGAAGGTCTAAAATCTTCAGTGTGCAAGTCATCTTCAAATAGATGGTTCCACAGGTGCATGCATCATTAACTGGCAATTGCTGTCAAGGGCTGCATTGTGTGACCAGAATAAGGGAATGTAAAGTTACAGCTTTACAAATGGTATGTGATTACCACCAGAAAGAATTGTTAAGCTAAGTGATACCCGTTCCAAAGATCAAGAAATTAAAAGTTCAGCCTTGATCTTAAAAAAAAAATACAGCCTCCTTCCATATGTGATATGGTAAACCAAGGTAACCAAAGTTCATGTCTCCTTTTACATTCTAGGATTTATAAATGCTCAAGTGCCATCAGAAGTTTTGAAACAGCCACCTTTGTACTGCAGGCTTTTTTTCCTACACTTACAGAGCTTTCTTCCCCTTATCTTCTATTCTATACCATAAATAAAACAGTACTTATGATACACTACATTAGATTTACTACTTTATTTTCTCTCAAGCTTAGAGGTCTCAGAGCACTTGATATTTACCAGTCACTTTAAGCTACATCAGATTTGAGTATAAACCACAGTAGGAGGTTAATAGCATAAGACAGCACCACAGGACATATTTAACCACAAATGCTGTACCTTGTTCAAACTGAAAGCTGACTTTACAGAGGAAGACTACTACTTAAATCTGTTTCTCCCTACTGCTTCCAACTTAAGCACATTTATCATCATAGAAGAACCAAATGATCTTCTGTGATCACAAATAATAATTAAAAAAAGCACGTTTTATACTTCATCCAAAAGCCTGAAACTAGCTCTGAAGTCTTGGAAACTTACCCAACTTGTTATTGTGTCTTCCTTCCATCGTGTAAAATACCTATCTGCCTTCCCTTGTGGATAGCTGAAGGCCTTTAAACTATGAGTCATATTTCAAGGGGTGAAACTGGAACTTTACACTTCTTTACTGACAAAATTGTCTACCATTGTTATTTCAGCACAGAAATGAAGCGGTCTCACTTTTGAAGCACCACATACGCTAAAAACTTATAAAAATACTATAGCAGCAGAGATACCTAAGCAGGATGTCTCAATGACTTGCATGAAACAGGCTGACCAGATTTGCAGCCAATCTGGTGCTCACAATTCAAGCTGTTATTTCATACTATTATTGGGGAAAATCCTAAAGTTGCTTGCAAAGGAAACCAAAATGGACTGGGAAGAGAGGATATGCCAAGGTAATGGTCGGTGCGCCTTTCACTTACCACACTGTTCAAAAGCCCTTTTGTAACACTAAAAGAAGTGTCACTAATGGAAAAGATGTGAAAGGTGTTGCCTAGTATCAACTTATGACAAAACAATCTGAACAGACGTCTTCCCCACTCTTCACTGTCAAGGAAATACTTCTGTGGACGAGTCTAAAGAACTGGGAGACAAGATCTTGCATTGATGCTTGGGTACCTTAGAAGCTGCAACAGAAGATACCTATTCATAAAAGCATATAATTTCACCAGTGCTGAAAGGTTTATTATTTGCTAATATTTCACGATTCCTGACAATGTTGTGGTAATAACTACATAGATCCATCTCACCTAAAAGATCAACTTAAGTTTTATCAAATGAAACTTCAGCTGTTGTCTCTTTCTGCTATGAAATACTGTCTTGCCTTACAGACACCTGCCATGGCTTAATTCTTTTCCTCCACAACTCTCCTTCATTAGTTTTAAGATTAATCTTTCTCTGTTTTTTAGAAATCATTTGTCCCTTTTTCACAGGCCTGTGCAGAACAAGCTGCAATACCATGTTTTACCATGAACAACCTGCTGGCCAACTACTACAGGATAACGCATTCCTCAAAACCCATTAAGATCTTCACTGTCTCATGTTCAGTTAATATGGGGGACGGTTATGTTCTTCCATCAGTCCAGACCATTCTAACTTCTCTTAGCCCAGAGGCTGAAGTGACCTTTCTCACTTCAAAGCAGATAACAATGTTCAGTTCCCCAATTCTGTCTCCTGGCAAGTTAGTTGTCCAGCCCAAAACTCTTCTCATTTACTACATGATAAACCGTGATATACTAATGGAACAACAGGTAAATCCTGGAATTGTCAGTTTAATTTGAAAAAGGTCAGTGCAGCACTGAGACCACAGGTGCACAGCGACTTGGCTTTTGGCCACGTAAAATTACTCTCAATCAAAGAACAAACATATGTTCCTACACATTCTAACCACAATTTCTTATTTAAGTTTGCCTTATGCCAGAGCATAAAGGCAGAATGGTCCCTGGATGAGTATTAGAAAGTTAACATATGCAAAAGCAGTCTCCTGTAATGCCATACGTTATCAGAAGATGGAATTCTCACGAGATCAGATCAGCACTAACGTATTCATAGAAAGAATGTATCTTGAAAAGTAATTCTAGACAGGAGTAAATCACCTCGCCTGTATTTTATGTGATATCTTTTCAGTGTACAAGTGTTATTTATGGTAATAAATTAGTAGTAAACTTTTCTTGCAAGTATAAAGACAACTTGCCAGTCTGTCAAGTGCATTAATTAACAAATACCCAAAAATAAGTACACACAGTTTAATTTGGGAAGATGTGAGCATGTTATTGAGGTCAACAGGCTTTTAGGACTTGAAAACAGTATACACCAAGTTAATTGAAAACAGAAAGCTATTAGCACATTAGAGCATGCTATTCCTTTTTTGCTATGTACTGTAACTGCATCAATTACCTCAGAATATGTCTAATTAAGTGCAATTAAGCACCATATCATTTCAATGTTATTACAGTAAATTCAATAAATAGAATTGAATAAAAAGAATTCTCTTTCTCTAGAAAGAGAAATTTAAAAATGCTTTGCTGAATCCTGAAAATCCATTTAAGCGTCTGAAATATGAGGCCAAGGGAAAACAAAAATCTAAGTTTTCCTTGTGTTCCTGCAAGTTACCAAGGATTGAAGCTTCAGACAAGTTAGGCTTGTCAACTTAAGAAATAAGAACATGCATATTAAGAGACTGGCCCAGAAAATTAAACGACAGAAATGGCACAGTTTGGAGAAAAGAAAACCAAAGTAACACCGTCATTAAAGAAAATGAGACTAGGTGATAGCAACTGACATACTGACCAACTGAAGAGAAATTGCCTGTGGAAGCAAAACTTATTTAATATCAGACCAATGACATACTGATGCACAGAAGCGCGAGGAAAGAATTCACCAGTACTAGAAGCATATAACTGGTGTACAAGCAGTCTAGTCATAAACTTCTAGCATGGACTACAGTAGAAGCAAAGCTCAAGCAAGAAACCCGTTACTATGTTTAATTTGTTCAGGTAATGCTAGTCTATATCATAATATAAATGTACTCTGTGTCATCCCCTTTTTTTCCAGTTCCCTAACAAATCTATACAAGACAGTGAACTTTTGGTTCTTCTAAAACAACCAGAGAAAGAACACTAGCTTGCACAGAAACATTCAGGAACAGGGGATTTTTTTTTTTTCTTGCTAGCACAAAAACAAAAGAAAAATAAGAGAAGCTTCTGGAATTACAACATGGATGCAACCATTACCTTTCTGTTGGTATAAGAACCAGTTTCATGGAGAATGGCAACTCTGAATGGAGGCCACCAAGTGTGGAATTCTTTCACCCACTGATGCATCACAGTAGCTGGACAAACAATCACTGTTGGACCCAATCCCTGGTACCTAAAATAAAAGCATTCAAGAAAAAAAAAAACCTTTAATATTGAGTATTTATTTCATGTTAAGTGGCTTATTAAAATACACACATATTAAAATGACACACTTTATAGTTCAAGTGGAATATGAGTGCTATGGAAATTAACTGGCACTTTGTTCTTCTGGAAGTCTGTTTTTTAAAGGAAGATGAAGGGGATACTGCTGTAAGAACCTATCCACTGAACAGTTAATGGATGCATATATCAAGATAAAAACAGAAATAGAAAAGCTCCAAACAATAAGGCATAAGGGAACTTCCTCCTGTAGTAATACAAATCAGGTTTACTGCTGTTTCTATAAGAGAAAAGAAATCATTAATAAACAACTATTTTATTACTTCTATTAAAAAAAAATGTGTAGCTAGAGTCTTACAAATGGACTTACACAGGTGTTCGGCTTCATGTTGGTAATATACTGTACTATTATCACCACAGTTTACAGATAAGACAAGGACTCCAAAGCAGCAGTATATATCGTCCATAGAAGTTGAGGTTTGAGCTGGGCTTAAACTGTCTCTTAAGTTTCTTATTCATAATCATATGATTGTTTCTGAGAATTATGGAGGGTATTTGAAACAGTCTTTCTGTATATTAAGTTCAGAGCTACTATTAAGGTTAAGAAGAGAAAAAACTCTCACACAACAGCCAAACAAGAAATATTACCATCACAAGCAAATACCAACAATCCTATACGAAACATCCTAAGTAGTATATACTAGTGACTAACTAGTGCCTATTTTCCAAATACATTTGCTCTTTTAAAAACAGAAGAGAATGACTGCAAAAAAGGCAATAGCTACAGTTACCACATCTGTGTCTCTCCAGCTATGTTATTCAAGTGGTAAGAAATAAGCAATTCAAAAGATCACATTATACACATGTAATCTTGAATGCAGAGCAATAAAGAAGGATTTCCCACACACCAGCAATACCCTGTTTTAAAAAAACCAAACTGTTAATATCTTCAGAAACTGCTGACATTAAGAAATAATATTCTTTATTAAAAGCTTATACATATGCAGAATAACAACCTGGATGTTGCTTATCTCTTTCATTATGAAAAAATATTATGTAACAACCTTACATAGTCTAATTAAAAAACTTCCAGCAATCCAAGGGGAAGTTAGATGTTGGAGATACAAAAACTAGCTTCAACTATGCTACAAATCCATATAACCACTGGTACTGCTCTTAAAAATATCTATAGCAAAAAAGCCAACTTTCCCAGAACATATTAGTTTCTCATTCTTCATGGGTAGCAACAAATTACCTGTTTATTCCCCTGGTCTGTATCAAGCTCACACGGTGGGTTTATTCGTGTTTTTTCCCCCCCTCAGGTTACACAAGGGGTTCACACTTCCTTTGATCAATTTTCAGAAAATCCATTCCCCCTCCACTCGGTTGTGTGAAAACTCTTCTGTGTCTAGCCTGGCTCTAACCACTTTCCACTAATCAACATTTTATTCTCCTCTTGAGAGCTTTTACTTATTTATATAAAAGAGTCGTCTACCTTCAAGTCTCTGCTGTTTCACAAAACTAAACAAACCATGCACTTCTGCTTGCAACACTTAGGAGGCATCCTTCATTCTCCTAATCACTGCAAGAGATTCGCTCTGCTGCCCATCCAATTTATGTTTGTTTTCCTTGAACAAAAGGTAACACTATTAGCATTCCAAACCAAAGTCTTACTGGTACCTTGTACCAGGATACTAATCCTTCCCGTTCCTACCCCAAATATATTGTCATAATCTATTCTGTCCCTTTTCCACAGTAGCATTGTACTAGTAGCTTATGGTCAGTATCACATATCATCAGTATACTCAAATATCTTTCTTCTTCTGTTGCTTCTGGTTTATAAAAATCCAAATTCACAGCAAGTATCCTTTATTAGTTCTTATTTAATTGGATGTGATTAGATTTGCAAATAAGAAGTATTCCTGCAACTTACTACCAAGAAAAAGGAAGCTGTAGGCATACTATATTAAAGTACTCAAAAAATCAGCAGATGAAAACATGTTGCATTACAACCAACTCTACTGCCAAGCACTGGCAAATCATGCCTTCAAAATGAAACTGAAATGACAACTAAATCCTAGTGAAAATAAAACAACAAGGCAGCAGGCGCAATACAAATTTTCTAGGGCAATGGATTTTTATTTACTAAGTACCATGGAAATTAATCTCTCTGCCACTCATAGTAGAGATTGAGCCTTAATGTTTAACATGTACTGTTTAACGTGTACAATTGTATCTCAGTATCTTGAAGAGCACCTATGAGTAAATAATCAGCGTATAAACCTTATGTCAGAATTTCTCATCTGACCTCTCAAATAAATGAAGCAAAGTCTGCAGTGAAAGGTAACATCTTTGTTAAATTAATATATTTGGAGACAGGCAAACTTGTGGACCCTCAAGCCCTTCAACAGGTTTCAACAACAGATTTCAACCTAGTAGCAGATTTCTAGCCTGTAGGCTAGAGATGGGTTACTTGAAGTTGGCTGCTGCTTTGTTTTTTCTTGTGAAGGGACCATTGGTCTGAAAGCTGTTGCTTGTTCCAACTCTCTCAGCTTAACAAGAGACCTTTCCCCCTCTACTTGCTTCCCCTACACCATCCACCATAACTGCAACACTTCTACTGATACCTCGCATGACTTTTGGCTTTCCCCAATAACTGTTAAAAGTGAGACAACATATTAATTTTTGTAATAGTTATACTCCATGTAACAAGTAGTTCCTTACTTCAGCTAGTCTTCAGGCTCCTTCAAACATCAGAAAAACACTGAAATCAGAAGCAGTTTACGAAAGGAAATTTCTACTCATCTTATTTTAAAGAATACTTTTGCAGAAAATTTCACTGATAGAAAGTAAAGCTGAATATTTTGAATATCAACAAAAGTGACCCTATTGTCTTACTACATGAGTGTCTCTAAACACATCTTTGTAATTCTGCACAGGGATGACAGTATTATCTCCATTCTACAGAAGGCCAGCTGAGGCTGGGAAAGCCCGCAGTGCCAGATTCATACAGCAGTACGCTAGCTCCATCTACACATCAAGGTAATGAGATATGACCTAGGCTGGAAGATATTTAAACATGCTGACAACACAACTATGTTCACTCTTAATGTTTGCTTCTCAGCCAGACTGACCAGAGGGTCTTCTGCATACTAGACTATATGGTTTTCAGATATTAGCTAGCTAGCTGGCATTACTGCCTTTCTAGTTCAGAGTGTAGATGGGGAAAATACTTGGCTATGTAAAGATCAAGTTGTTTATACCACCTGCCTCACAGCACACAAGCAAAACCAGAGAGTGTCACCAAAAAGTTAAACCTTGTTTGCTCCCATGGAATTACTATCATGATGGACTTAATGACATGCACCATCCAAAAAATGAAACTGAACACATTATTTTGCATGCAGCTTAGGCGTGCGGTTGTATTTTGGCCTTTTCAAAGTTTCATTGTAGTCTCACTGCAGTATTCTAGGACTTAAGCTGTAATTGTGTAACAATGTCAGGAGACGTGGCTGAAGGATTTCCATCAACTCGGTGGTCCTCCAACTAGGGCAGGCAATATACCTACACAAATTAATCTGAACAGTAGCTTCCTTAAATCAGGCAGCCATATCAAAGTAAATCAACTGGCCTGAGTAATGGAGGACCCGGAGTTTTTTATATAAAGGCTACAGTAGGAAGCAACTAGAGAAGAAAGTAGTATTTTCTCTTTAAAGTACTATTTTACAATTCATGTACTTACTGAACAGAATCTAAATATGCCTCTATATGAGGTTAATTATTTTTGTTTAGTACGGTACTATATTTGCTTAATTGCGCGTAGTAATTTACATCAGGTACACAGGCAAACAGAGCTAGAAAAATCAAGTATTATTCACACATGCATTTGTAAATCCAAGGACACCAACAAGAATGTTTTCCGGTAATTTCACCTATGAAGAAGAAATTTTAAAGCATTGTTTGGTAACCAAAAAAGCATAAAAGATCTTGTAAGAAAGGCCGTTCACTAACATAGTTTTGAAAAAGCAACAACAGCAAAAAAAGTAGATGGAGATTCCTCTGCATAAGTTACTGTTTTTACTATTGCTACTATTTTTTTGTCATGGGTAATTCCTTGCCAACCAGAAACTCTAACTTTCATTGCAAATCAGCTTGCTACTTCCTGTAAAGCATTTACCTGGTGGCTTGCCAGAACAAATATTTTAATGTAAAATTTAATAAATGGAACTAAAGGTATTACATCTAATTTAAAATTCCATACTGTGTAAACTATTGATATTAATGTAATTGAGTTTGTAAACAATCCATTTGTGGAAGCTAACCTTAGACACTGTATTGACCCAAAATATCTAGTGCGGCTCATCTGCAAAATGAAGCATCAATGCCTGGAATTCATTAAAAGTGTTACATGTTTAATTTTTCCTGCCCTACAGCTCCATTGTCTCGTAAAATTTTTCCTTTGATGTCCCCCACTAAAAGAATTAAAGGACTATTGTAATTGAAATGTCATCAATAATTCACAGGACCCTCCTCCACCAGCAATACATCTGATGAAATATTAATTGAGCTCCACAGACTGACAGTCTGCAGAGGAGCACTTGCCTGTAATTTGAACCACGAGTCCTGATCTTGCTGTAGCTCAGACCTGCCAAGAAGGCAATTATCTGGATGGTCTTGCCCAATCCCATCTCGTCTCCCAGAATTCCTCCTGCCTGCTGGCAGTGCAATTCCCAGAGCCACCTAACACCTGTCTGCTGGTACCTAAAACAAGGAAAAAGAAGATGGCACATGTTTGATAATACAGATCGTAACTGAAAGTACTCATGAATTAATCATTTGGCAAGGTTCTTGTACTAGTTACAGTAACACGCTGGATGTGTGTTTTACATGAATGCTATATTTACTAGGTCATACATTTTTGATGCACTCAGACATTACATGTGACTTTCATTCCTTATGCAACACTAAAACATTTCTAATTAAACTGATAGTCACGGTAATTAGAGGGTATTTTATTTCACATATATTTTAAGTGTTAAAAGCAACTTGGAAAGCTACTCTAACACAGCATTATCTTTTCAGAAAAGATGACATGTAAGCGTCTAGTAAATTATATTATTTGGAATATATACCTTGAACTAAAGGAAAAGCTTGACTTCTAAGGGCTACAGACTATACCCCACATTCAAAACTGATCACGTCTGCCAAAGTATGCTTTCTTTTTACATAAATTCATTTAATAACATTTAGCCTACTTCAATGAAGAAAAAAGCCAACAAGGCAAAATGTTTTGGAAGGCAAAACAATAGAAATTATTCCAGTGAACGGGATGCAGCAGAGCATTATTATGTGAGAGTACCAAGGCAGTTTCTACTCCCATTCACTGGAAATTGTATAAGCAACAATGTAATATTCAAATTAAAAGAGGTAGACTAGAAAGCAAAATTTACAATGGGAAGCTAAAAAGGTGGAGGTAAGATGCTGGAGTAAGAATCACTTGCTTTTTTATAATGATATGAAAAAGTAAGACCAGTAGGAGTAAGACACCGTGTGTGTGGGTTAAATTGAGAACAGAACAGAAAGAAATTAAGAAACAGTGTATTTAAATTACAGTAAAAAAAGTAACTAAAATACATGTTTCAGCACTTCGGTGCCTTGTAACTTAGAGGAAAAACAAGGTTACTCATATCATTTTCTTGATGGCATGCATTCCTGGTGTGCAAAGCACAAAGAGCAAACACTGGGTTTGTTTTTTTTTTTTTGTGTGTGTGTTTTTTTTTTTTTTGTGGTGTTTTTTTTTGTTTTTTTTTTTTTTTTTTTTTTTTTACACACACAAGGATTGTTCATTTTAGGGCATTATCTTGTGTGCATTTCAAAATCTTGTTTCATTCTTTGAACAAGGATCATTCAGGACTGCTGACAGTTAATGACACCAGTGTCTACAAAGTACTATTAAAAATCAATTTATGATGAGTTCTGTAAGGATTTAGAGAATGCTAAAGGAAGACAAACAAATGACTTGAGTAGTTAGAAAAAGATGATCAAAGAAGACATCTAATGGTTCAGAAATCATACTGTCTGCTGGTGTCTCGAATGCATTATACCAAGAAACCCTTAAAAACCCTCTTTTATTAGAAATTAATTCACCTTAAAAAATGTAGCAAAAACCAACTATGAAATGGCTTGCAAGATTAGCTATAATTGGGTTAAGAGCTACCATTACTACATTTTATGAAAACAAAACATTTTCTGATGGAAATACTAAAGAACTGGCGAGAACCCTAATTCCAGTCAGAAGCTCATCCCCAACACTGATGTTCAGCATGCCTCTTCAGAAGACAACCATTCAAGAACTTCCTGATACTGTTTTCTATTATTTCTTAGGATTACATTCAGTGCTTAAAAGCTAGCTGCATTTATAAGCATCTTTCTGTCTCCGCATTTCTCCTGAGAAAATTTCACAGTAGTGAATTAAGTTTGTGAAAAATTTTGCTCCAAGGTTATCTAAAAATGGAAAAGATGCAGGTGCTTCTTTTGCAATAATTATTGCAATAAAATGCAATAATTGCACCTATGAAAAAGTTAAAGTAACCCCCCCCAATAACTTTTTACAGTTATATGGCGATATAATCAATTCCCTTTAATCTCATGATTTCATTGCACCAATTTTTATGGGTTTTTTGGCTTTTTTTTTTTTAACTGCAAACATACTGTAGAAGTAAAATAAAAATGTGGCCTGGTCTTCCAAAATAGTTGTTTGGAGTGTATTTCATATGAACAATCATGCTGTGATGCATTCCTCAAAATTCACCACAGTAGCTAGCAGAATTTAGCTGCATTGTCACTGAGACAAAACTGCATTTCAGACGTATCAGGGAAATCTCACACTGAAAGCAAATAAAGAAGAAACTTGGTTTCTTGGTTATATAGACAGCATTCTTTCAGGTTAAGTGCAGACAGCATAAAGCAGTGTTTGTAAGTAAGTCTTGCTCACTATGTTTGGTTTTGTTCCACAGCAGCACCAGTGGTATTCTTCCTGAATGTTCCTCAAAGCAGACAAGTATATAAGGAAAAAACAGACTGTCCACTTTCACAGGTTTACCAAAGAACAAACTTAAACGTCTACTACTTCTAGTGTCAGCTAACTTCTTTAGAATTCAATTCAACTATGCAGGAAGATCACTTACAGTATACTGCTATACACCTCCTTGGGTCAATATACTGCCGTGGTTTGTACTAAACTTGCTCAGAACTCAAATACCTATTGACTATGGGCCTTCCTACACTGGAGATTTCAGCAAGACAGACGAATCATTCAGCTCAATTGATCTTTCTAACCACTTCGGAAGTTTTGCCAACTGACTCATGCTTGCAGGGATACCCTTCATTAGTGAGGCTGATATCTCTAAGATTAATTTTTAGTTGTCTGCCTTATTTCAATTCCCTTGAGGTTGCTCAGACCACACATCCGTTCTCAGGATGATTACTTCTGCAGTATCTTTGCATAAACAACTGGAGACCACATACTGGCTGTGTACAGTCCTGGCAACCAAACCATTAATTCAATTCCATTTCAGAGCTAGTGCTTTCCTTCTGAGGAACTGCAGGACAACAGTAATAATTTCTCTGAGGTTAAGACTAAGTGGTCTTGTTTGAAGGGATACCACACACACCTGTTATAAACCAAGGCTTTCTACTACACTAATTATAAGATTTTAGAGAGTTAGTTTTTAAAAATGAAGATGTTTTTTGTTGCCAACAAAAATGAATTCAAGCCTACTATGCATGAAAGTTAAGGGAGAGATTATGGATGAAGTTAACTTGTCAGCTGCTCCCTTGTTTGGGCTGCCTTTTGAGTCTCACTGGGCACCATGGTCTCAAACTGAAACAGAAAGCAGCCATGTCTAAATCTGTAATCCAGCATTAAATAACTAAAGAATGAGTTGTAGAACGTTTTCCATCTACTAAAAGAATTAAGAATGCATTCTCCATATTTTAAAACTTTACTGAGCCAAAAGTTCAAGACTACCTTATAACATGAATTATAAGTAGTTACTCTGAGTAGACTTTGAGTAGTTAAAGAAAAAGTTGTCTATATTTTTTGCTGGCAGAAAATTTCACTCACTCCACCCAATCACAGAAACACCTACATTTCTTGTTTTCGTTTATCACAACTTGCCAAAACCTTGTAACCTTAAAAGAAAGCACTCATCAATAAAAGAAAGCAGTTAAAAATAGACAAGGAGAGCCTCTCGATTTGTAGTTTAGCTAATACAGTATTCACATCAGCCAGTTGTTATCTGTATTTTCATAGAACTGCATTTTGTGCTTGTAACAAATTATCTTCTTTGAGCTTTGACCTGAAGCCTTTTTTAAAGAAATAATCCTACACAAACAACTGAAGTTGAGGTATCATTCACAAGTAAAAGTTACAGCAAATGTCATCCAGAAATCACCATAACTGTTACTACTACTATCATTAACAGCATACAGCAGCATAATATTAAAACCAAAGTACACAATACATACTTAAAAAGCTTTTTGAAGAGAAATCCTGGTACTTTGAAACCCTCTTCAAATTCAGTGTCACTTTCTTCAGAAAGTTCCTCAGCTATTTGATGTTCTTTGTCCTTCCAACGTTCTTTTTTCCACCTCCTAGAGTGATACAAGAAGTTGACATTCAATAATTTCACAGAAAAGATACTATATGAAAACTACACTGAATTTTTGATCAGGTAAAAACACAACAAAAATGCATTCTCCGATGTCAGGATGTAAATAGTAATCCTTTGGAAGAGAGGATTATGCAAGTAAATGCTCAAAGTATCCGGAATATTAAAAGGTGCATGCACTCCTGACTACTTAGTTATAACCCTTCAGAGTTTTATAGGTAGTTAAAATTTTCTATAGACAGAAATACTAATGCAATGCAATCAACAGTTAACACCATAAAAAAAAAAAATCTGACTGCCTTGAATTCTTAAACCTCCATAAAACCCACAAAAATATCAATACAGTTCAGGTATTCCAAAGCTATATTATTACTTTAGCTAAAGAGTTAACTAACTTCCTTCACCTAGAGAGATGTGCAGCAGTGTATAATCTTACACAGAAGACTCAGTTGGAAACACCACCATCTTTGGGGTGATGTGCTCTAAATCTGTTAAGCAGTCATTATTTAGAGGTTTTGAAATCAGAGTGATTTGTGGTCTGCAGCCTAATCTTATTCGGATGCTAGGCAGGTTAGAGAATTACCTTCCCATCCCATCATTCCCCCCCTTTTGAAAAAATACCAGAGGATCTTAACATCCAAGGAAATTATGGACTTCTGTTTTAGTGACCCAAAACCATCTACGTGTAATAGTAAAGTGTATGCTACTGCTAGCTGGGTACGTACTAACCAATCAACAGCACTTCACTGACAATTTGGGTTTTGCTGGAATTCTTCCATGAAAGTGCTATTTGCTGCAGGCACACTGAATGTGGTGTGTAAACCTGACAAAATCCCTATGGAAACTGGCAAGCTATAGAACAGATGAAAAACATCCTCCTGCTACTGTTCTGGATGCAGTGCAAAAGCAGCCATATTTCATCTCATAAAAAGGCTGCAGAAGGAGACTTGATAATCTAGAATTATCTGAAATCTAAAACATGAAGACTAAAATTGTTCAGGTCCCAAAGAACTACAAATAGTAATGATGGGATGAAAAGAAGCAGATGGAAAATTCAGGCCAAAAAAGGTAAGTTAAGCCACCTAGCACTGAAATCTACTGCATTAAGCAACAAGCAGCCTCCCAAGTGAGGGGCTGGAAAATTCATCTGTCCAGTCTGTTAACCCTACATTGAAGAAATCCTGGAGAACGCACTCTAGAACAGTCCTGCAGTAACTGGATGGAGAAGGGCTTAACAGGATGCAACAGGTTTCCAGTACACCTCCAGTTTCTGAAAGACGAACATTACAGGGGGGTGAATACCCACTTTCCCTCCTGGTAACATTTCACCATTCACCTATTACACAAACGGCTTCTTGTTACCTTAGGTTGCCTCTGTAGCAGCAAAAAAAAAAAAAAAAGGCAGGATAATGGATTAAGAGAGTTCTAAAAACCAAAACAAAAACCTCAACCTTCCCCAAAACACACTCCATATTCTGGGAAAAAGGATTTCTGAACTATTTAAATATGTGAGGAAATTAACTTTTTCCTCTCTTTTTAAAAAATTTTTTAAAAAGTTATTTATCTTAATTTTTCTGTAAAGCTCTGCATTGCTTTGAAGCATTTGAAGATAAACTGCACCTAGAGGCTGACACGCAAACTGTATTTTATTTCCAGCCTTGCTACGCACCATCCAGTGTGCTTTAAGCTTACGGGCTGAGCACCTTATGTTTTCAAACCTACTGGCCCAATTTTATCCATGCCAGGAAAAAGCATAATCAAAAAAATGTTAGCTAATTTCTCACCCAAGGTTGACAGTATCATCAGCTACAGAAACATAACTTAAGCAGTTTCGTTATCTGGATTTATATCCTGACCTGATTAGTCAGAAGGAGGGACACAAAGGTCACTGTTAAATTTTCTCTCAAACAGCTGCCTGTAAGACAGCTACCACCCCTGGCATTTTGCACTTCCAACCTGGCAAACACAGCCGAAGACACTATAAAACATTGCAAGCGTTGCTCCAAGTCAAATTATATGTATCTCAGTTTTCCCCACAGATACTTGTATGTATCTATGCTAACACAGGAATGAAAGTCTCTTATCTTAGACTAGCAGTCTGTTACATGTTTAAGAAACTAACCATCATGCTCTGGAGTCTAGCAGGCAGATATGATACGTTCTAGAGGGACAGCATAAAAATGCATGTATTTTTGTTCAGTAATACAATGTTGTGCTATCAGGCACAGATGGTCAATTATTCTTCTGAGTTCCAGAAAAAGATCAATGATTCAAATTGACAAATACTGACAGTCATTGCTTCAGACTGTGTCATTACTGGAACCGAGACATGTCAGAATTTGATTATCTGACTGGCTTATGACAAGACTCAAACCAAGGAAGAAAACTCCTACTTACCACACTAAAAATCAAAACAATTGCAGATTACAAAGCTTCTGAAGTGACAGCTAGGTAAAGAATTGTCATGGTTTAACCCCAGCTGGCAACTAGGCACACTACAGCCACTTGCTCACTCCCCTGCAATGGGTCAGGGGAAAGAATCAGAAGAGTAAAAGTGAGAAAACTCGTGGGCTGAGATAAAGACAGTTTAATAAGTAAAGCAAAAACCGTGCATGCAGGCAAAGCAAAACAAGGAATTCATTCACCACTCCCCATGGGCAGGCAGGCGTTCAGCCATCTCCAGGAAAGCTGGGCTCCATGGTGTAATGGTTACTTGGGAAGACAAACACCATCACTCTGAACATCCGCCCCACTTCCTTATTCCCCCTGAGCTTTATATGCTCAGCATGACATCATATGGTATGGAATATCCCTTTGGTCAGCGGGGGTCAGCTGTCCCGGCTGTGTTCCTTCCCAACTCTGTGTGCACCCCCAGCCTACTCACTGGTGGGGTGGGGTGAGAGGCAGAAAAGGCCTTGACTCTGTGTCAGCACTGCTCAGCAATAACAAACACATCCCCGTATTATCAACACTGTTTTCAGCACAAATCCAAAACACAGCCCCATACTGGCTACTATGAAGAAAATTAACTCTATCCCAGACAAAACCAGCAGAAGAATCCATATTAAATTCAAGCAAGGCAATAACGTGTACAAGAGTTTGCTTCTAATTCTATATTCCAATATGAATTGCCACTAGCCAACACTGGGGCTTCAGTCTCCCCTGGGAAGAAACAGATTGCCCTCTAGTGTACGTTGGAAAAAGCAATCCAGAAACAACCAGGACGAAACGTTTCTGAGACTAGCTCGTAGCTGGCAAGGAATTTAGGCAAGTCACCTTAATATAACTACCGTATTTTCTGCAAGTAGTGTGATCAATATAGGGATTTCTCTCAAAATTATTAGATATTTAGAAAATACGTATGTCTAGAATTTGAACTAATAAATCCCATACCAAATTCTCCTAAATAAAAGTTTCTCTCATACATGCTCTGTCTGTTACTTTACTGAAGTGTATACTTACACAAGCTGTAGTATTGAACACTCTGGTACTGCATTTCTTCTGAAGGTCAGGAGGTTTTTTTGCCCTCAATCACCAGTTTAAAGAAAAAGCAGTAATTTATTGTTACCACTAGCAACTTTCAAAGTTTGAAGAAGCTATTCAGTTTTTGAAAGGCTGTGAACTTAATATAAGACACTGTATTAAGATAGACTAACCTAAAATTTCATTATTTTCTTTAAAAAGTGTAAATATCTAAATGGCTGAAGCAATGAGAGGACAAACACTATTTGCTAGACCAGATCAGTCCGTTGGCCAGTCTGGTCTTGTACCTTTCTCCAGAAGTCAAACTTTGGAGGCAGAAACAGCAGTAGCTCATGTTTGACTTAACTACACAGTAACATATTGACCATTTGGTCAATATATTCCTTACACACCTCAGTTAAACATCATTAGTATGCCTAAACAATCAGAAAATACAGGTTTTACCTTCATTTTTCACCAAGGTATCTTGAAAATAAAAGCATGACCTTTGAGAAATCTGTTTTATGTTGTCCACGGTCACTGACATAAATACATTGTTATCCTAGAAGTACAGTATGAAAGCCATATATCATACAATTAAATCTTTCTTAATATAAGAATGCATTCAGATACTAAGCCCATTTCCCACTTATTGCAATACCCTAGAAAGAAATTCTGCATCCAAAACAGCAATGAGCACAATTTGATTTAAAAAAAAAAAAAACAACCAACATTCAGGAACCAAGCTGAGTGTTTAATATAGTGTGCATTCGTGAAGCACAATATGTTTTCTATTTTAGACAGCTAAGAATCCCTTACAGATTATTCTAATTTGCTAAATTGAAGCATTCAGCATTACTTTTCTGATCTAACTTTTAATGGTCTATATGGGTAGATTTAATTGTTACGTCCTAACAGATAAAATACATGCAGTTAGTACCACAAGTCTCCATAAGTAAATCAAGACTGATGTAGACAATTACACACTTGAGCTGAGAATGAAAGGTGTACTCAGCAAGTGAGCCAAAATATATCTTCATTTGTGTCTTGGCTTTGTCATTTTAAAGAGCAGTTAGGATGCTCTCAGAAAGTATCTTTCAGGAAAGGTAATATTTAATCCTTTTTTGATTTATAACTCTGAAACATCAAGAGATTCAGTGACTCAGATACTTCAAAGACAGCTAGCACGTGAAAACTGATCTGAGAAAAACTTACATTTAAGCGAATTTTATTTTTTTTGTTTGATTCTTTGTATCAACTGCTTTGCGCACTGATAGCCGTAACTTCCAGCTACTCAGCTGCTTGGATGTCACTTGGGAGACATGGAAAGAAGCAGTTTTCCTAGCCTTGCCTCTGAGCACTTAACAGCAATTGAATGAAGAGCTATTCAAACAACTGTACTCCACAAACTATACAGAACACACAAAACACAGATATGGCACTTATCTCCCATAACATGACATATAATTCCTTCCTTGAAACAGCAGACAGATACATACTACAACTGCTACGGGAACAGTGACCATAATACTGTTAATCTTTTGTTTTGACTCCAAGCTATTACCTTATGCAGATACTGTATTACTGATGCCAGTAATTAACTACATATAAGCAGCAAAAATTACTTGTTTATACTCATGCTTTGCCTTTTAATTCATGCAAAGGCACACTTTAATTAATATACAAAAAAAAATTTTGATAAGTTGCAGTTACCACTTCTGTAAAGTCTTGAGAATAATACAAGAAAACTATGCAACAGTTTTCTTGTTGAACACAGAAAAGGTTTATTTTCTATGCATTTAATGCACACACAAGTTTGTTTTGTGATCCTAGGTAAAAGGAGCTGAAAACAGGTGCATTTTCACTTATTCCATAGTCTTCAAAGAAACTGGCTCTGCCATGACCTGACCATTACACCAGGCAGGAGGCAACAGGTTAAGATTCCACCAGTGCCAATTTTGAACACTTTAGACCAATATGGTCACTACTGAGTGAGACAGAACATACATGGATAACGTACCTGTTGATGGGGATCAAGTCTTTGAGACCTTCAGCACCATC
>NW_010521371.1:4002-12354 GCF_000687285.1 Phaethon lepturus | reverse complement strand
GTGCAGCAGGTACCAGCCAGTATGAAGGACAGTTGGGAATGGTGAGACACTATTTTTCACTGAATCTTAAATTTACCTTTTAGCTGCTTGACTGTATCCTACTTATTTACCTTACTCTTCGTAACCCTAAAGTTTCTTGCACGCTATGATTTACCTTAGATGTTAACCTTTTCAGAACAGAAGATTCCCCCCTCTGCATGTCTGCACAGCAACATGGCCCAGTAACAGTAACTAGAGAAAAGCAAGACCCGAGCAAGGGAAAAGAACTGAAATTACTGACAGCGTGAGCTGAATTCTGTATAGCTAACTTTTACTTTTTCATGTTCCACTGATCACATCTTGCCTTGAATGACTAGGCTGACCACTGCAAGCAGCAGTGGTCAAGGAAAAGAAAGAGGTGGGTGCTCTCCTGCCTGCCCTGTTTACTGAGAAAACACCAGCTCCTGTTCTGAAACAGTCTCTTGTTCTAGCGATGCTTTGCAGTCCTGCAGTTAGCTAATTATCATGCTTTAACAACATCATTGTATTTTCCCCTTGACACAGACCAATCTCTTCAAGTCCCATCTCTGAAAAATTTTAATGTAAAGGAAACTAATTTTCAATCTTTAAGAGCATAGGACTGTATTTGGCACCAAGCACAAGACTACATGTTCAGAAGACTAAAGTAATCCTAAAGGATTTTCCCTTGCCTCTCTCAGGGGTAAAATATACCATAATCTCACTCATTCATTTGCATTCAAAAGTAAAACTGACATGAAACAAGACATAAATGTAAGCAAATGACAGCATTTCTATAGCATTCTTAATATGTTTCTTAATTCACTACATTTTATTTTCTCATGGCACTTCCCATAATGAAGATTACCTGGGGGTGTCAGCATAAAAACGTCAATGTGGACAGCTGCAGCTTAACAGCCACAATAACCGTAGCTATGAAATTTTTAAGAGACATAGTGTTTTGGTAGCGATTACAGTTATTGATATTTCTAAAATTCATTTAGGCTTTTATTGTAACTTTCGTAACCAAAAGAAATGTAGTCTATGATATGACTTTGCTAAGGATAAATTGTCACAATCTTAACGTTATTAAAAAACGTGTTTGAATGAATTTAAATTGTGAGTCATATTAAAACTTTCAATCAAAATAAATTACTCCTGATGAAAACACTGAATTAAAAATGATTTAATATTGGTCTAATTTAAACGTGAAGAGTACAGTTTTATTCAATGAAATAGTAAATATTTTACCAATTAAGTACAATTAATTTTTGTTAATGCATCCAATAAAAAACTTATTTCTTTTTGACCCTTTGGACATTGTTCAGATCAGCCTCTTGCCAAAATCTTCTATTCAGAAGCAATAAACTATGCTTTAACTTTGTAAAGTATTATCCTGGGATTGCAAACCTATTGCCTCATCTCAGCTCCTGATCTGCCTTTGTAACCTGGTTATGCAAAGGTGAAGTTGGGCTCTTCCTGCTTTGTTACCAGTCATTCTACAACTGTGAGTACCTCTGCTATCAGAGGATACCTCTTCCTCCACAGCAGCTCAGGCTCTCACCACAGAGAAGAGATGGTGTTTATTATACCTCTACTTCTTGACCGTTTCTCCAATACAGCTCCCTTTACATCCATAGGTTTTATATTTCCACAGAAGCGTAAAAATCGAGTCTCCCAGGCATTAACCAAGTTCCTATGCTAGGCCTTACCACTGCATCAACAACTCTTCACTGGCTGCCCAAGTATCTATTCTTCCTTTCACTCTAGAGCAGCTGTTTTCATGTTGGAACCCATGATTTTCTAGAGGACTATAAAACTACTTGAAGGACATTCAATAAAGATAATTAATTAAAGTAAGCATGCTATCAACAAGCTGAAGTTCATTATATGAAGCTCAACACTTCTACTAGAAAAGAGATAACATGCCAGTGGTTAGAGAACAATTAAAACAAACAAAAAAAACATTTTGGTGATCTTGATCTTTTGACTCCCAGTATGTGCACAAATGCTTCTTAACTTCACTGGCATGTCTAGTTAGCATTTTCAGAGCTTAATAAATTACATGTCACTTCACTGCCGCTTCAAAATGTTTTCCAGGCAGTTGTGAAAATAGAAACATTGCTCAGTCTTACTGTTCGGAGCAAAACAGCTATGCTATCAGTAGAGAAAACATCTCAACAGCACACGGTCGCTACAGAGAGATCATCAACACACAGGTTATAAAAATTTCATAAATCACAGATCAGCACGAGGTGTTTCAGCTGCCATTTTCAAAAATAACTTGTGTTCTTAGCTGTATTTCCTCACCTAACATACCAGTTTATTTACTAGAAGATGCTGATCCTCCTTAGAAACCTTACTCAGTTTACAACTTTAGGTCATCATAGCAACAGACAACACCATTACTACCGCCATTGTCACTACTTCTTTAGATAAGGATGTAAGGATGTTTTTACCCTCACTCTCATGACAAACAAAGAGGAAAATCACCGTCAAACAGAGCATCTCTTTTTAGACTTTACTAACAGAAATATAAATGTCCAGTTTTCATTACTTATGTCTTCTAATATAAGTTATGCAAGAGATATCATGTGCTAATAATCAAATAATATAGATATTGTCCTTTCCAGTATAATTTTTTTGAAGTTTAAATTAAAAAGATACTTTTAATATTGATTTTTCAAATAAACCTGTTAGCCATATAAATTACATATAATTGCCTTGTATTTCAATAAACTAACAGATTCTACGAAAACAGTATGTAACTATCATTTATTCAAATGATTTCTTCTTGACTAGCACTTACTTAAAGATGAAAACTAAGCAACGCATTCCATCCCAAATCAAAAATTTCTCAGTGGAAAAATGCCATCCTGAAGAGAGAGGGTGTTGTCTGTTTGCACTGTAATTTTGCCATCAAACAGAAGACTCTTTTTTTTTTAAGATAGGTATGTGATCTATAGACAAAAGCAGTACTTAAGTATAAAGCTGCCAAGTAATACGTTGTTTCATATATACTCCATTTTGGGCACATTCACAGTTATGCAAACAAAAAACCACACTGACACACAAATAGCTTATTACTGAAGGACATATAACAATCAGAAAAATTTAACAGCAAAGTCCTTGCAATTAAAAAGTATGTCTGACTTCTTTTGGAAGGCTATGATGATTCTGTCTTGTTTTCCTTATTTCAGTTCCTAGCACTGTATTACAGACACTGCCCTTTGCACGTTCAATATCATTTGTTAACGGTACTAATAAAAGTACCTAGGACTAACCTTATTCTCTGTTTATAATAGTCTTCATCTCCATCGTCTCTCCATCTTTTTACTTTGCGCTTCCCCTGTGTATGCTCCTCTTCCTCAGAGCTTGGAAAGAAGTCAGCATCATCTTCAGGTTCTTTAAAATCTCTCTTCACCGAGTATTTTCTTTTTCTTGACAAATTCCTGAGTTCATAATCAGAATCATTCTCTACATGAGAAGATGCCTGCTCTTCCTCCTCTGCTGCTTCTGGATCAAAGAGCTCCTCATCAGGTACATACTCAGACTCTCCACTATCATCCTCCTGTTCATGCCTGAGCTTCTTGGGCTCAAGATATTTCTTTTCTTTTGGAATCCCTGTCTTTGACTGAATTTCAAGGACATGCTTCTGAAGTTTTCTCATGTGTTTTTTTAAGCGCTTGTCTGTTTTTGACAGGGCTTTACCCCTTTTTTCCTTTGTAGTAGATGCGGGAGCTACACACTGAACATTTTTGGCTTGTGCTTTCTTCTTTGCTCCTTTGTGAAGGGATAACTTCTTTCTTTCAGATGACAGCTTAGCTTGGTCTGCTAAGTACTTTTCAAAATCAGATGCTTCATTTAGCATTAATCGTCGTGTCTTCCTCTCTGGCTTCTGAGGTATTTTAGTTCCAAATGGAGTCATCTGGCCAGTACGAATAAGCTCCTCCCACTCTGTTTCCTGAACAGGCATAAGCATACTGCCAAGACATGATGGACCAGGTTCTACAACAAAAATCAGAACATCCAGCATGTCTTTAACATCTTCTGAATAACTCAAACACAATTTTGTTTTTTTCCCCCAACTTTATGTGCACTCAGTTCAGTTTTTATATACAACTTAAAAGTCCAAATTATCAACACAGATAATACTTTAAGTTCAAAAAAGGCAAAACCCAACAAAACAGAAGGCTAAAAAAGTCAGACTAACTTTTACTTCAAACTACTTCTCCATCTTCACACAGGAAACATTACACATACCATCAAAATGCAAATACTTCTGAAACAACATACAGCAGCAAGAACTATCATAAAATGACAGTCCCCCATGGCACATGAACTCTAATGTGCTCACTATTCTATCAATTCAACCCATGTCACCACGTTTAGTGCAAGAAACCACTGCATTCCTACATGCAGCAACATCATCCATTTCTATTTTTATTATTCATTTTTCACTCCTACTCATAAGCTTGAAATTTGACATTTTTATTACCACACCAAGACAGATACAAATCTTACAAAACATAACAGACTGTCTTGCCACATGCTTCAAAAAAAAGAAAACAAACGCCATCTTCCTACTCTACAATAATAATATTAAAAGTCAGAGTGGTTGCACAGCACCTTGCCATAAAAGAGCACTTCAGTTAAAGTGCTTACACAGTTACTAGAAATATTAACACAAACTATAATTTGGTGTTTGAAACCAAAGAGAGGGAAAAGCTCTTGAATTCAGGAAGCTGAAAGGGAATTCCACCTGAAATCTATTATTAGGGTCCAAAATTTCAGAATAGCTGTACCAGAATTGCCTGCACAGCTTGCTACTGTATATGGTCCCACTTAAAGTACTGTATTTATCACCAGAACATGTTTAACAAGTAACAATGATGCATCAGGCATGAAACTCCTCCCTCTCTACCCCTTCAGTTTCCCAAACTACTGGAACTGCTCAACTCTATTTCTTCTGCCTTGGGCTCCATTCACTTCCTAGTTACATTTCATCACACTGGGTGCCTGAGTTTTACTACATGAAGACATTCAAAGAAAAAGGATTAAAGAAGCTTTTCTATTAAGAAAAGTTTACTGAGGTTTTGCGTCCAGTAAGTTTTGCTGAATCAGGAGAGAAGCATGAGTTCTGCGAGATCTAGAATCCACTCCAGCCACATCTGCGATGGACAAGTAGCACAAAGAGTTTACACCTCTGCAAACAACAAATAACGCAAAGGTGATGTGCAGATGTCAACAGGGTCCCAAACTTGACCTGCAGAATACTGCAGATTAGTGACTGCCACCAAGACGCAGCCAAGCTGGAGTTACAAAATCCAAGCTCATTTTGCAGACAGCAGTGAGAAAGAAAACCTAGTGAAACACTGAGAGAACAAATATCCTGCTTTGGAAGAAGCCTTATTTTTATTTTTTTTTAAAACCACAGTGCAGCCTGAAAAAGAGAAGCACTTCTCCCTTCCTTTTCTAGTGATACTTCCCAACAGTAAGAAAAAACAATTTTGTAAATGCTGATTGATAGCATCCAGCATATAAAGTGTAATTCAATCATGATGTTAGTCATCTTTATCAAATTAGCTGTGAAAAAATGTTAGGATTTCCAATTTATTACGCCCAATACTCTAATGTGCCTCAGCCATCCCTACAGAGCTAAACACAGATTAACATCCATTTTTTAAAACTTCCCACATGAATATACCAAGATCTGCAAATCTGCAGGTGCAGAAGATAAGAGTTCTTAACTCTCTCTTTGAAAGCAAACCACTGAAATGTATTTCCTTATTGGCAAAGAACTTACAAAGTAGCTTCAAACAAAAAAAGACATTATACCAAAGTAGAACAGAACTTTGAACCTTCTCCCATACCTTCATCTTCCTCAAATTCAATCTCATTTACTTTATCAAGAATGTCTGTTCCACCAAGAATTGCTTGGAGACGCTTTTGTTTTGCTTTGATCTTCTTTAGCTGTTGCTCCTTGAATGACAAGCAGATATATAGTTTAATTTTTGATCTGGTTCATAAACTTGCTATCCTTTTAAATAAGACTTAAATTACTACATTTGCGGTATTTTCCACCAGAATCTCATATTCAAATGTTCATAGCATCACAAAAGTAGTGCAAAAAAGTGTCACCACAGTATTTGTAGGGCTCCAACCCACAGAACACACACAATTTTGTGTGCACAATCATCTTACAATATGCATATACTAAGATCAGATTGTTTATACACACAAATTTCACGTACACATTATGCATTTTTATGTACATCTTTTGAGGTCATTTTATGGAGGTGTTGATTCTAGTGAAGGAAGCCCATCAAGTGGATTACTGAAATGCACAGAGAACACCAAAAGATTTGTTCATGATTTGCAAGACTGAGTTAATGGTTAACAAGTGACTAAAAATAGCTATAAGATTTAATAAGATTTATTTACCACAAGTTTTGGAATGTTTTGTTAGAAAGAAACTAAAATTGTATATCAGTCGTCATCCTAACATATGTTTATACACAGTTAATTCAGCAGTCGTCACAGCTAGTTTAACAGCAAAAACTACAATGTGAATGACTGTTAAAAAAATAAGTGAAAAAATCAACATTACAGATGCCATAATAAGTATAGTTCATTACTGCTATGAAAATAATTCATAGCTAGCTCTTCTGGTTACACCTTTTATCTGACTGTAATATCCTCAACTGTATACTTACTGGTGACACTGATTCCTTAGTGTTGCTCACTTTCATTTATGAAACAAAAATTCCAACCAGTAAAACAAGACATAGGCAATGTAACTTTCCACATTTGTAACTTCATTCTTTGGAAATATTTTCTAATCTAGAGGCGCACATACTTCCGTAAAAATCAAGTTCACAGCAAAATGAGCGATTTTTTTTTTTCTTTTTGGTGAAGAACAGTTCACTAGCCTGCCCACGTCTTCATGCAAGACTTTTCAAATCACAGAGGGTAAGTATATTCCTGTATGGTACAATGTACTATCTCCTGTGTATGCACTATTATCCTTGCTACCAGAGTACTTTATATCATAATACACTCCCTGTATGACAGCTCTAAGGAAACAGCTGTCTTGTACCAGTTGTTAATTTCCCATTTGTCTCAGTAACAGAAGAATTCAGTCGTCTTTAACCACTTTTTTAAAATACTACAAAAGGAAGAGTACTAAAAGGCACTTCGCCATGGAAAAAGTAGCTCAAGACCAGCTTTAAATACACTGCCTGCCTCCAAAACACTTGAGGTTATCAGGACCACTTTTACAGATTAGTTTTCAATCAGGGATTTATTTTTACACTTCAAGGACTGTTAGATGTGGCTAACATTGAACTTGCAATGAGGTCTGAACTTCGTCTGCAACTAATGCTTGTGTAATTTACTTCAAGTCATATGAAAACAAGCAAAATATACTGTCCAATTACATGATCGCTCTTCAGCTGTAAGTCTGGTTTAATGCACTTCTTCCCACTGCTTCCAGCTACTTGTTCCTAGTCCTGTACCACTGCTCAGTACTGTCCCCCTCACTCTCTTGATTGGCCAAATTGTGAGCACAGTGTTATCCAAGTTGCTGAAATGATCAAGGTTAAAAACCAAAGAACTGAATGAGTCAGTGGGAAATGGCCTGAGACTGCAAATAAGTGTCTGAAGGCAAAGGACAGTAAGTTTTTCAGTCAGGTTTATCATTAGAGAAAATATTAAGAGTGCATTTCCATCAGATGGTGAGCTGATCAAAGTGCTACATTCCTGACCAGAGGAAGTTTCTCTTTTTTCAAATCTCCTTCTTCCTATTCACAGCTGTATAGTCTATTGCTTAGATTACCTTGATGCCTGGTAGATTGCTCTACAAGGTCCTTCAAATTACTACTCTGGCAGAAAAAAGCCAGAGCAGTTTCTGCCAAATCAATGAGTTAAAATGGCTCACAGAAAGGAATGATGTGTACTGGTACAAGAAAGATACAGACAACGAAAGAGGATTAAGGAAAGGAAGGTAGCGAATGAAGACCAGGAGAACTGAGACTTAGGTCCACTATTGCATCATACCCTAACAATGCTTTGCTGATTCTCCAAATACTACTGGAAGGGATTTAATTAAATTAGTGCAAATCAGTCTTCTGAGCAGATCCTGGAACTTCAGTTTCACAGCTTCTTCTGAAACTTAGAATTATTAAAAAAACCCTCTCGCTTTCTCATCTTTAAATTTGTTATTTACATGCTTTAAATGGTGTAATTTTATACCAAAAGGGAAGGAACAGCAACTGTAAACCGACTCTGAACTATGTAATTAAGCAAGAATTACATCACATAATCCAAACCTTAAGCCAAAATACAAGATAAGTA
>NW_010521371.1:0-3971 GCF_000687285.1 Phaethon lepturus | reverse complement strand
GCAGGAAGTTAATGCAATCCAATCACCTTGTTATATTTTTGCCGTTTTACAGAATCTAGTTTTCTGTTTATATCTTTGTTGTCAGCAGCTTGAGGTGAAAGTTGCTCAATAATTTTGTTTATTTGTTTCAGAGATGTTGTACATGATCTGAAAAAACAAGAAGATTGCAATGTACTAGCCAACTCTAGAAAGAAAAATAGCACATTCTTGATTCAGACAACTTAGAAATTCCAAGAGATTTAAGGTAAGATTAAAAAAAAGTCTAAAGTCAAGTTTCTAAATAAGCATCTTATATTTAAACAACACTGAGTAACCATTTTGAAAAGTTGTACATCATAAAATATTTTTAAACAAAATTTTGATACTATAATTCCAAAGGCAAGGAAACTGAACAAACCACTACGATATTTAGTACTCAAAAGTTACAAGTCTTATGACCATAATAAGCAAGCGATAGTGGTTGCTTTTATTATTCAAGGCAAACAAAACGCAAACCAAAAGTCTAAATAGGAAATCCCATGTTTTCATTTTCTAAAACTGTTTTAATAGTTTGATGCCATTATATAAGGAAGCCTATTTCTTTTACCTTTACAATGTACCTCTTATACAAAGAATAGATTACAAGATACAAATACAGTTTCAGGAAGACAGACTAGCTCAAAGAATTAACAGCATGTCAACATTAAACTTTCCTTAGTCATACACTACCATTTTTCATGTTTCCATATACAAGATGAAATTCAAGTTGACCACATATGATGACCTAATATCACCTGTTTCTGCTGTTGAATTCGTTTGCAAGGAAGGAGGCACTGGCCCACCATCAGAAGCAACAAATCTAGCTTTGTTGATTCAAATAGCAGAGTATTTCATAAGGATACACAAATTAGCATCTCAAAGCATTATGAAAAGTGTCAAGGAAAACTCTTTACAACACCTGCAAAGAGGCCACTATTCCCCTCATGTGCAAAGAAAAGCACTACATAAGTCTCCACAACTGTCAGGGGGGAAATTGTTGGGCCAACATTTCTCTCCAGCTCTAATCTGGGTTCTACCACTGTTCTCCTAGGAGATGTATTCTACCAGTTCCCCAGATATCACTTGCCATCTTCACTTCTCCATTCTCTTTCAAGACTTTTGAACCATCCCATCCCCTTTCTCAGTCTTCTGTTTTGTTGCTTTGAAGTACAACATCCTCTTGTAAGTCTCCCACCTTTTGGCTCTTGCTTCCTTGGCCCAAGGGTCTCTTGATATCTACCGCTACTGTACTCTTCCATAAAGCTTTATTTAGCAGGACTGCAGGGTTTAAACAGGATTTAACTTCAACCACTTTTTATTCTCCTCCTTCTGCTTAAATTTGTGTGTATATTACAGAATCATCCAGCTTCCACCATGAACTCTGTGCCAACTACTCAAAAACCATTTCTTGCCTGATTTTACCTCCAGTCATGCATTCACTGTGTTACAGGACTTTAACCAACTTTATCATGCTCTAGTCATAGGTCTTTACTTTTGTTAGTACCCCTACTCAACAAGCCAGCCATATCTCAGCTAATTTTCTCCAAAATCAACTTTCAGACTTGCACATTACATCTTATAGGGAAGACGTTCTACAGGTCTGCAGAAACCATTTGCACCCCGTCATGTAAATCTCATTTTATGACTTTAAGTGGAAAGTGAAAATAGAGGGGTAAGAAAAATCATAGGATGCTTCTTAAAGAAAAGCAGGAAAATATCAACTGACAGTGCCGTATGCCACTCTTTCAATAACCACATAATCTAACTGCAATGGTTACACTGCTCTATTATTGCTTTTAATGAGCATCTTAGTCATTACCTCCTGCTGTTACATAGGATCTGAAATTAGGTTCCAGTTTTGCAAACTTACTGAATTTCATATCTCCACACCCAAACTGGAAAGTTAACGAAGTGCATAAAATTAAGCATATGCATAACAAGAGAGTAGGTGAGAGTGCACATAGGTACTGGAAGCCTACAGCACTCTGGAGCACTAAAAACCAACATTAATGCAACACAGTGAAAGATGCATGGGTAGAATTATTTACCTGCAGTAGTTCACACAGTAACTCTACAGTGAAACTAGAAACAGAAAGGGAGATCCAACATCAAAACTCAGAAGATTTGTGGCTCCTATCCTTCAAAGTCTTCTCCTATCAATATACCATGTTAATTAATGACAGCTTAAAAGAATCAAATGTTTAAGTACTTCATACAAGCACTTGTGATAAGGTTGTTTTTGTTGTAGTACACTCATGATATGGAGTCATCCAAGTTACAGCAAGGATGCTTTTTTTATAGCAGATAACCCCATGAACCATACAGAATTGAAGAAGTGGCACTTTTTCTGACTATAACTTTGAATAACAGAGTATAGTGCAGTTTTCCACTGCCCAGAAAACCGACATGCATCTTGGTAAGACAGGAGACAAACACGAAAAAGGAGATGCGCCGTCCTCTACTGCCTTGATGCATGACTGAATTAGCCAAATAAGAGCAATGAAGCATTGCTCTGATGTGAAAAATACTTTCTCCTTTTTGAAAAGATGGGTGATTCAGAAGAGTACATGTGATCTAGTGCTTTCAAAACATCTTCTCATCTTCCAGCTTTTAAAAACATGAGATACTGAGCCTCATTAGATAGTCAGTAACAGAAAGGAACAGTAAGAAATGACACAAAATTTACCTTAAGTCATCCAGCACTGACTGATATTCTTTTTCCGCATCAGCTATTTTTGTTGCTTTATTAGCTTCATTAATTGCATTATCTACTTGCTGAAGAACTCCTTGCTCCAATACATCCTGGTCATAGACATCAACTCCTAAACCTTTGAGCTCAGCAGCCTGTGCACTATATGAGATGGACTGAATCTGCTGCCTGTTGATCTGTAAAAGGGGTTGTCCTCTCCTGGGCACCTCCAAAGGAGCAGCCGTGGAAGTGGACGCCTGACTGGCAGAGTTGGGAACTCTAATACTATTGTCCAGGTCACTGTTACAAACGCCATTTTCTTGTTCAATTCCCAATTGCTCAGCATTATGCATGCAATTATTGCTTGAAGTAGTACCAGGGTCCTGCTCTTGCATACTGTCTGGCAGGTGCCTGTTGTCCGTTGGCATCCTCTGCTCAAAGAGCAACAAAAAAGAACCACATCATCATAAGAACATTCACACGCATAAAGATTGTGCCTCAATAAAAGTAAGCAAAACAATAAGCATGTTTGTTTATGAGAAATTCTTGTTTCAAAACACTTAGTAGTCCACTCCTCCGTAAGTCCTTCCCCCCAAAGGCTTCTCCACACTAATTGCCACAATCAAAAGGAAAAAGTGGCCAAAACTTCTTAAAGGCAACTATATGGAATACTGGAAGATGCTGATATCAAGACAAAAAAACCCAACCTTTAAAAATTACTCTCCCTGCCAGACAGTGAACTCAATCTTGTGTGTAAATTGTCATGCTCCAGAAGACTATGACATAATAAAAACATATGCAACCTAACATAATCAAAAGCGAAAAAGACAAGTTTCTGAAACAGGATAAGATTTGCCAGTGAAAGCACTGATGAGAACAGTTGGCTGTAGCTTTAGTTTGAGAATTCATCTTGGAAGCAGAACATAAAGTATCTTAGCTGTTAGGAAGCTAACACTGAACTGACTTACCAAGGCAAGCCTGGAGCTAGTACTGTTTGGAGCCTTCAGGGTGAGCCTGTCTTCTGAAAGGATGTATTTATCAGCTTCGTGGGGAAACAAGTGTTATTAACTTGCAGGAAGCCATTAAGAAGGCAGGTGGGCTTCACCAACAACCTCTCCTACACTGGCAGCCCGTGGATCTCAGACCCAGCTCACGGTTTTCTTCCATCAGCTCCAAACACCCACGCAACTGGTTTGGCCCTGCATTCAGGCAACACGTACCGTAACAACCCCGCGCACCGGTCCGTTCCCCTCGAGGGACCCCG
>NW_010521370.1:4933-20737 GCF_000687285.1 Phaethon lepturus | reverse complement strand
TCGGGGCTTGGGGTGGCCGTGCGGGTAGACTGGTTTTGGCTGACCTGGCCGTTCCCTCTCATCTCTAAGCTGTCAGCAAATGCCTTCGCAATAGAGGAAGAGGCAGAAATGATTCTAGCGCCTGGCAAAATGAAGCAGGTGCCTTGGAGGGCTTCAGCGGTGAAATCTCAAGCAGAGCTCCCTCAATTCTAGCTCGGCTGATACTTCCTTTCATCTCTGTTGGAGAGGATCCAGCGCTGCCCAGCCGCTCCGGTAGCAAAACGAGCAGAACAGCATGCCAGCAGCTCTGACATAACAAGAATGACACATTAATCTCACAGCTGGGCATAACCAGCCATGGCCAAAACGCTGCGCAGACAGAGATCAAAGGAGCGTTGCACCGTTTATAGGTCGTGGCATCCAAGGGAGCCCAGGGTACCAGTCCCCCAAAGGGGGCCGGTGGTGTTTTCAACGCAACGCGGTTCGTGTGACGCAGAGATAAAAAACGGAGCATTTCTTTAGTCTAAATTGTAGCTTTGATTTTTGAAAATTAATCGCAGCAGGTTAGAGGGCCCAACACATTTTTAGGAAGATACAGAAGCGTGGTAATCTTTCTAAAAAAAAAAGAAAATAGCATGTGGTAACAGTAACACTGCCGGCGTTACGTCTAATGTGAAACAACAGGGGCTCTGCTAAGCAGCCATCAGTTCACCTTAAGTATGAAGCTAGTTGCCCTGTACCGTCAGGAGACGGCTCTCCTGTCAGTCACCACTAGGTGCATGACAGCGTATGGCGTAACTGCTCCCATCTTGTGCCATTGAACCAGGTAGTATCTGTTTTGACATTCATGAGTTGAGGTACTTGGCTTGTAATTGGGAATGGGTACAGCAGAGCAGAGCGATTCCCTTTCCCAAGGATGGCTGTTAGGATGATGTGGCACTCCGGTGCTTAATCCGCTGCGTGGTAGAAACCCCCAGGTAACGCGGCGGAATAGGACAAGGGAAGGCTCGGGCGTGACTGGGAAAACCTGGGAAAAAAGGGACGTGCCCCGGAGGCACACGAGCGAGGTAACACTGCCTGGTTGCCGGTGGCATCACCCAGACTCATGTGCCGGGCTCAGCGTCAGCACAATGCAGAAGTTTGCACGGCCCTTGCACAAAGGGGGGGGGCACGTGGCTGCTGTGGGGCAGGCAGGGAGCCCCGCTGTGGAGATAAAGCCCTAAGCATCGGCACATCGCAAGCCTGAGGTGCATCCTTTGCTTGCACAGTACGTTATTTGACTTGGTTTTAGAATATTTTAGGAGACTTTCCAGATTATCAAAGTATGTTGTCTCCTGCTTTCGTTGTTATTTGACCTCCTCCATTTACTTAATGGAGGGTAACGTGCAGGCACCGTGATGAAATCTGCTGTGGTGGTTTCTGCTTTCATCTGAAGGGGAAAAGTGGCTGGTGTCCGAGCAAGGTGGGCCAACGCTGCCCTATTTCACACCAACCAGACCCCCAGATTTTTCTGTAGTTCAAATAAACCAACACAAAAACTGACGATGATGATTTGATTATCACTTAGATCAGAACCAAGACCGAGAAAGAAAGGTTTTACACTTGCATGTCAGAACAACGCTATCATTCTTCCTGAATATGTGTGATATAAGAAAACTGATAAAGCTATTGACAGCACAAACCAGAAAGAATTATGATACCAGAGGAGGAGATTGAGTTCTTGAGCTGTTTGATGTAACCATTAATGTCAGGTGAGCATCCTAATTAATGCAGGTATCTCATTCTAATTGCATGGATTAGGCCGCTTTGTCTTTTCAATAATCTATAGAGCTGTACCTGACATTAATCTTATTAATGGAACTATTACACTGCCTACAAATTAATTTCCATCATGAGATTATCTACTGGCTGTGCTTGTGTGCAGAGGGATTTCTTTCCTCTGAACTGTAAGAAGAGGACTCACCCCAAAGTTCTCTAGATTTTAAGGTTTTCACTTTCAAAGTTGACCGCTGATGCTGGGGCTTTGAATGTAGATTTTGAATGTCCAGATACAGGAGTCGTAGTCTTTCTTCTCTGCTCTCTAAAACAGTGATGCTGCTTGTATCACAACCGTGTGTTGGATTGGGAGCAATCTTGTTGATTACAGTATGATTATTTCAGATTGAATTAAATAGTTGTGCTTGGTGGAAAGGTTTTGTAGCCTGGCATCTCGGAGAAGGGGAAAACAGCCTGTGGGACCATTGATTGAAGCCAAAAATGAGTTTTGGTTTTCAGTCCAAGAAAAGGGAGTCCAAATGGGAGCCAGAAGTTAGGCTTCTAACCCCGATTTAGTAACTTCCATTACTGAATTGCTCTCCATGTAGTCCTCCGTTGTCAAAATTGGTACCCCGATGAAGTTTCCACCCTTCTCAGAAGGGGACTCCTGCAGTGTAAGTTATAAGTGACTCTACCACGGTGCCAGGAAACAGAAGGAGGAACAGCGCTGGAGTTGCATGTCACAGCCAGGAAGTGAAGGGCACATGAAAATGAAATGAACAGTACGAAGGAAAACTCAATAAATGACTGATGATGCCTCCTTAGCTTGTTTGGATGTATGCACCCACTTAATCTTCCTTTAAAAAACAAAGAAAAAAGGGGTAAATTGAGTTCTGCTGTGCACTTATTATTGAAAAAGAAAAAACCCAACAAACCCAGCATCTGTCTTGTACGTTCCTGTATCTCTGCAAGTATATGTTTAGATAGGCCATATCTTTTTTCAGATAAAAAATTTTCCATAGGAATGTCATATGGAAGAAAATCATTGTCCTGGAGATGATTACAGTGCAGATGGTGGTTTTCCCTGTAGGTACGTGTGTACCTCGCACACTTGGTGGCACCCTGTTCCCGCAGGAGTGGAGCAGCCCAGGCAACCGCAAGGTTTTCACCTCTCTCTCCCCGCTGCCTGGAAATAAAGACTGCAGTGGGCTCTCCTCCATGTAAGCTAAGTTTAAGAAGCCCCTTTTCTTATAAATTCTGTACTTACGAGCCTGCAAGATGAACAACAAAGCAGGCATTAGGATGTAAACTTACTCAGAGGCGTGCTACAGCTTAGCCTTGCTGACAGCAGTGGTCTCGGCTGGGATTCACAAGGGTACGCAGCTACAGTGCTGCCACAAGCCGAGTACTCACCCCTAAACAAAATAATAATCCATCCTTCCCTCCGTGGAGATAATCTGCCCGGTGAACGGGAGGCCTCTCTCACCCAGGGAGAGACAAATAAAGTCATATAAACCAACAGCTGAAAGAAAATCCTCTCTGGAGAAATGCCGTTTCCAGAGTGCTAGACCTTAATATAGGCAGCTGTATTTTTTTCTGCCTTATATTGATGGAGCATGAAAGTTAAACACCTAATCATTTAGATTTCTATTAGAAACACAAGCAAAAATGGAAGTGACAATAATATAATAGTACTATGTTTCAGACACTGTCGCCACCGACGTCTGAAGCCTGGAGCTGTCAGGAAGTCTAATAAAATGAAATTGAAGTGACAAAAAGAAACAATTCCTTGTTAAAGCTTTGATTTCGGTACACCTCCTCGGCTGTGTGTCAAAATGAGCGGAGATGGGAAGCGCGCTGTCCCAGCTGTGCCGAGACCTTGCGCTTGGGGCAACTCATGCCTCTGCTTGACCAAAAGGTGTTGAGCTTGACTGCTACAAGCCTCAGAGCCAGCCCGTATGTCTCCACGCCGTGAAGTGGAGGTGGACACAACCGGAGTAAGTGAAGGCACTTAATTCCAGCCTGAAAGTCACTGTGCGCTTAGGACATGTATTGATTTCTGTACTGCGCTAGTACTTTATGAGTGATTTCTTATGTAAGTGTCAGGTAAGAGACATGAATGGAGACCTAATTAAAGTGTATACAACGTACACGCAGTAAATCTCTTTGGCAATGTCAGCCTGCTTTAGAGCAGCCCAGGAGAGCAAACAAGATGGCATAAATGAAAGATAAAGAAATACTAATAGTCTGCGACATTCCCAGAACAACAGCTTAGCTTGTGAGACACTAACGTGAAGCAGCTGGGGATACTGAAGGAGAAAAAGTGCTATTCCTGGGACATGTTCCACATCCCTAAAACACAAAACAATGGGAATTTTGCTCTTAACTTAAATAACAGCCCTGTGTTTCTCCCCTGTGTCAAAGCCATTATTCTGTCATTGTTTTAAATTAATGCTGTCTCTCCATCCGCAATCCATCCCAGTAGATTTTTATACCCGCAAGAACATCGCAGAGACAAAAAGAGTGCAGAAAATACTGGGAAAGTGAAAAAATAATTATAGTTTTAGTATTAGAGATCTGTCAGTGTTAGGACAATGAGCTATTGTTTGTTTTATGACAGTCCCCAGCAAAGCTGGTGCTACCGTCCTTTGAGGAGGAGCAGACCCCGCTCACAATGAGCTGGGTAAGATACCAGGATCCTCACATTCAGATTTTGGATGGGTTGAAAGGCTCACGGCTACGGTGAATTAACAGCTTTATGGCAACGTTTTCAAAAGCAAAATGATTTTGGATGTGTCTATCAGGATAGATGAAAACAGATGCAAGTTTTCTCTGCCTTCGGTCCCAGCTAGTTGAAAATTCTGGTGTGGAAGTTATACACAGCTGCTCTCTGCTTTTGGGAAATACCACAGCCAAGGTAATAAATACTGCTGGAAATAAATACCACGGTATATTGGCTTGGGCATAGCACTGCACTAACTTATCTCTACAGTTTTTTGGACTGGAGCTGGCTTGTGTTTCTGCACAAAGGGGCTAAGGTCCATGTCAGGGTATTAAACCCCTGACTCCCCCAAATGGCGATGCAGAGCTGAATTACAGCGAGGTTTGGGTTGCCGTTTTCCTTAGTTTCTCCTGAAGACGGGACTCAGGAGTTTTTCAAAATGTTACCACTTCTCTATTATAAAAGGCTGGTCCAGAATCTGCACTGTAGCCCCTCTAAACTCCCGCAGTGGTCCTGGGACAAGGAGAAAGCTATTCCCAACCTTTTATCTTGGCTGTGTGGCCTGGGACCTATTTAAATTTTACTCATCCATTCTCTTCATTAAGTCTGCACTGGGGTGAAAAGCCTTCTCTTTTAACCTCTGGATTTCCTTACGTGGTGCCTGTGCCTCTCCTGGGTAACGTGATGGAGTGGAGCATGCTAAGAAAATCTGCTCGTTTGTAAAGCCAGTCATTAATAAGAAGCAAGATGGCTCTACCACAGGGATGCCAGCATTACTTGGCTGACAATGTCTCTTACGATCCTGGAGAGATTTTAATGGATTGAACAGGTTGATGTTGTCATTTTCAATTTGCCGAACCATCTGACAGTGTTCCCAACAATTAACACGTACAAAATATGGAAATATGTTACCTTTTACATTAAAAAAAGGATATGGGAAGCTGCCTGGTCTCTGGAGTTGTATAACAACTTGTCTGAAGTGCTTGCTTTGACTTTAAATAGATTTCAGTACAGCAGAGTCACCCTAACCTTGGGATAAATTTAGCTGTCGCCTGAGTCAGTAGAGGGGTTTGGGATCATTAAAAGCCGATCAGGAATTAGCACGTGCCTCCTGCGGTCGGGGCTGCGGGATGCGGCGGTGGTGCTGGTGCAGCCGGTGGCGGGCAGCGCTGGCAGACACGAAGAGATGGGGGGCATGGGGGATCGCTGCTGAGACCCCCGTGCACAGCGCCCGTCGCTTCACCTCCTCCACCTCTGCGACTGCCACCCCACTGCTACACAGCGAAGCACGGGAGGGAGCAAAGTGACTCACCCAAGGTCACTCAGAGGGACTGGCCCCAGCTCTGGTCACCTTGTCCCCAGGTTCCTGCAGTGTAGCTGAGAGAGAAGAGGAAAACCAGGACAAATTAACACTCATGAATCAGGAGGTGCTGCGAGAGAGGTCATTCACCCCGGCTTGCTGGGATTAAAAGGTTGCTTTTCTTTCTGGAGTGGACATGAGACCGTGAAATGCAGCTGTCAGCTAAGGAGAGACTGAAAGGAACATCTAATGTCAAAAACGTGAAGGCAGCAGACATATATTTTTTAATGCAAGGGCAGCTGCAGTCATTTTAGACCCTCCACATCTTATATTAAAAAGAAAAACGTTTTCTGGCTCCTGACAGTGGGGCTGTTGCTGGCACCGTCTGTGACAAGGGGTGACCTCCTCTGAGAGCGGGGTGGGTTGAGGAGGCATCCAAGCTCTCCGACAAGCCGAGGGTTTCGCATTGAATTTCCAGTGCAAAGGGGCAGGAGGATGCTCTTAGGAGAGGCAGGGCTCAGCCCCAGGTTTTTCCTTCCCAGCCCTCAGTGAGCATCTTCTGCAGCCCTGTGTTGGGATGCACCTGTGATTTCAGGCACATCCTCTCCTTCTACCCTGCTTTTTTCTTTGCCACACGAGCTGAGGAGGAGAAGGGATTCGGGGAGCAACAGGGGACTCATTCAGAGTGCATGTGGCTTTTGTGGCAACTGCAGACTGAAATCTTCCTTTAAATAAAGCATCCAGGCTCGGTAACATGTCCTCACCTAAGACGAGGGCAGGAGTAAGACCTTCTCTTGCAAACCCCTGTCAGCAGGGAAGTGACCCCAATTTTTCATCGTACAGCAGTAGATGATGAATAATGGCTCAGGTTTTGCTACCTGTGGTAAGGCAGGTCCTGTAACCTGGGAGGTGGAAGCTGTGCTTGGCACTTGGTGCTGAGAGCAGCACTCAGGGACCACCAGCCAAAGACCTCTTCCCCTGGATAGGCATAGCCAGCCTGGCGTGCAGCCAGGAGATGGAGGCAGGAAGGGCAGCGAGGAGCCCCAAAACTGGTACCTGACCTCCATGGGCGGGTTCAGCGATGCTCTGGTGGCTGCAGCTTTCCATGCTTCAGATTTTTCTCTTTTTAACCCCCCCGGGGACTCCTCCAGGGCTTTGGCACAACCACCGCTCGTAGGAAAAGACCCGCATAGCCGCGAGGGCTGTGTTGCGGCACCCAAACATTTGAGCCTTTGAGCATCAGCCTCGTGTGCATGTAGGAAATAAAAATCTTCTCCTCAAGCATCCAAACCCCCAGCCAGAAGTGTAGGAAGCTTTTTGTTTCTTTGCAGGTTTTCAAGCTGCTTTTCCTAGAGACAGTTTTGAGAAAGACTGTCAGAATACCTTCAACAAAATACTAAAGAAACACACTGGGAACTGTGAAAGCTCAGATTTGAATATAAATATGAACTGACAAGCTGCTTCATGTGGTATCATTAAACTTCACAGTTAGACTTTTTTTGAAAACCAAATTACCATGTAAAAATATGCCTGTAATGTTAAACTTGAGATGAAAACTGCTTATTTTTCTGTTTAGTGTAATAACTGGTAGAAGGAAAAGTTCCTGTGATTTAATGTTTAATAGGGTTTTGATATATTTTTACATTTATAGCAACCTAATTATGAATAATACTCATGATGCTGCAAACACATGGGGAGTTGTAAAACCGAGGAAAACCAGGTAGGTTTTAAGACGATTTTGTACTGAAAGAGAAGCTGAAGGGACGCTGTGGTGCCGCGGTGGGTCGGGAGGCAGCTGGGCTTGCGCTGGGGAATCCCGAGCAGGAGGCGGCGGCTTGCACCCGGGTCAGCGAGCGCGGGTGCACAAATATCCCTGCATTTAAACAAGACAAGGGACTTTTCCCCGGCAGGTCGATGTCAGAGGGACCTCGGTGACCGCTGGATGTCACTGTTAAGTCACACAAAGGCCGCGGGCAGCCCCTGTGCTGGGTTTCTGCTCCCCCGGCCCGCGGCTGCGCGGGGCTCACCCTGCCCCGGTCCCGCAGCCGCAGCAGCTCCGGGCTTGGGGACGAGAAAACTGCTCTTTTCTTGCTGCTGCTGCTGTTTTCTCATTATTTTTAAGAGTTATGCAAAGTTCGAAGTGCTGAGGCAAAGCTATTCAAAGGCGGGGTGAAATGTAGGACAGCAGGAAAACAAAGCGAGTTTGGCGTTAACCTTTCCTTCAAACAAATCTCCGTACCCAAATCACCACGGCGGAGCAATGCCCGGGATGCGGGGTTTGTCTGGATGTACAAGGTGTGGGGATTTGTAGGCGGCTTGATTTTGCTGCTAGTAATGCTGTAGGAGTGAAAAAGAAAAGCGCCGTAATTCATTGGCACAACCGACCAGGCTTAGTACTAAGTCGGAGCAAGGAATCCTGCTGTGACCTGGGTGTAGTCCTCAGGACTTTTCTTCCCCGGCACCTGGATATGTGCATAAGTCCCTTCCATATCTTAAACACACACTCAACGTTAAGCAGATGCTTAGGTAGTTGTTCTTCTAATGGAGGATATAAACACCTTTCTCGACGTGTCTCCTGTTTCTCTTCATTCTCAGCTTTGACAACCTGTCTGTTTTCTGTGCAAACTTTTGATGATATGCACTTCTCTATATTTTTATGCCAAAGCCATGGAAAATGGGCTCGTATTATCAAAGCCTCACTCCGGAGCAGGCCTGCTTGCCTGGCCATTTTTACTAGAAAGTGGCCTGTTTTTGTTAATACGCCATCACAAAAAATTCCTTTGAAAGAAGGCCTGTTCTTGAATTCATAATGGGCTGTGACAAACTGTGAATTTCAAGCAGTTCCACATTTCATTGCAAAAAATTCTTGCTTCTCTTCGCATGAGCAAGTCAGCGTAGATGTTTGCTCCAGCCCCATTCTAACTCCCTGTTGGCTCTGTGGGGCCGGGCCCTGGGCCGTTCCCACCGATGCCCACCCAGGGGAGCTCCCCCGATGGCAGAGGCTTCACTGCCGTGTAGGCAACTTCAGCCTCCAACACATCTTGCTTTAAAATTCCCCTGCCTGGTGACACCTCGATGGCTGAGGGCTGGGGTGACATGACCCCGTTCTGCCTATCCATTGAGGTTGATCACTGATGCCTTGTAAAGTTTTTCTCTTGCTTAATGCCCCACAAGGATATTCAGAGGTAATTTAGGGTGGTAGGGGCTGGGATCAGAGCCGCCGAAAGGACAAGGGTTTCTCTTGCCTTTGGATAGCATCTTCATGACAGCTCTCTGTTGTCGTCTGCTAGTTAGCACAGGGGAGTAACGACTCGCTGTGGGCCATAGGTGCCACCTCAGAACAAACATACAGTAATTTAATCCTTCTGGGACCAGACTCATAAGTGCTCAATCTTTTATGATGGACAAGGTCATGGCTTCTTTTTCTTTTTTTGCCCGTAACACGAGTTTCCCGTGACTTTGGCTGCATCATGAAATCCCCGGAGCAGAGATGGTACCAAACACTCATCCTGCCACAAGAGCTTTGCAGAGGCTGCAGGACCCCTTGCAAAACAGCCCGTTCTTTCCAAAGCGCAAGGTGCTGGTAAGATAAACCTTTTCCTGGGACTTACTTACCCCTTCCTTTGAACCGTGAGTCCAAATTCGCTTCACTTACTCCCTTCGTTTTATGGATCCCAAATCAAAATTCTCCCTTCTGTCTGTTTTCCTTGATTGGTGTCAGCCGTAATAAAACATCACTGTGCTTCAACCTAAGGAAAACTTAGCAAGGTGTTTGAGGCTAACCAAAGTGTTTCATTCTCCCCAACGGCTGTCAGCTGAAGTAATGACAAAATAGATCTCCAGGAAGGAGAAAACAGTCTCAAGCCCTGAAATATGTTTTGAGTGTATGTTAAAAACACAAGGTATGAGAGGGCTTAGATCGCAGCTCATCTCGCTGTCATCTCACCGATTTCTTTTACGGCCAAACCTCCTTCCCACTGCCCTGGTTCTGCTCCCCTGGTTGTTTCAGCCTTCTCCTTCTCCCTTTGATCTCTGACATTGCCATGAATAGTTCAGTTCATCATGCTGAGGAAAAAAAAAAAATAAATCTCATGCTATTCAGGTATTGAAAGCAGCAGAGTTACTAACGTACTGAGAAGCGGCTCATTTTAGGTGTAGGGTACAAGTATCCGACCTGGTACGTTTTCCAGATTTGTGTGAGAAACTGGGGAGACACCAGCTGGAGCAATCGTTTCTGACTCCATCTGAATTTCACTCCATTAAACCAAACTGAATGTGGGATGAACTGGGGAGCGAGCTGAGTTAATTGCACTGGCTGGGCTGCCTTGAAAACCGGGACGAGGTGGGCAAGCAGGCAGGGAGCAGGCAAAGCCCCGTGCTCCATGGGGTCTGAGGAGCAGTCACACCAGGAGAGCCAGGCGGGAGGAGTGGCTTCCTGGTAAAAGAGCAGGCGTAGGTGGTAGGCAAGGGTGCCAAAGCTTCCCAACAGGTGAAGAGGAGAGGGAGAACAGACATAGCACTGTGTTTATAAATGACTGGAAGCTGCATCGTGTTGAGAAAGGATAAGACATAGGTAGTCGTGGTCACCAGCAGGAGCTGTTCAAGGGAAAGGCCAGGTCCCCCCATATAGAGAAAATAATGGAAGAACAGAAAAACACCACCAATGGGAACAAGAACAAGGCACCGAACAGAAGATACTCAGAATAGCCCAGTGACGGTGAAGCGTAAGAAAATCGAACTGAGAAAGGGTAAAAACACAAGAGTGGAGAACGACCATCCAGTCCAGCTTGCCACCGCTGCAGATGGTCATGAGCCCAATGCTTGATTCAGAGGGGTGCACACAACGTATACCCTGTACCTCCAGCTGTGAGTTCCCCCTGACCACGTAACACATCCAGCCTTGCAGTGAAAGGTGAAAAGACACAACTGTAAACTACCACAGAAAGGGCAGGAAAGATCACTTGTCCGGATGCTGAGATCAGGCAACATCAGAAAGAGACTGTGCTCTTTTCTTAAGGGGTAGGCAAGAAAATAAACCAGAGAAAAATCCTGCCACCCCGGTCTGGGGGGCAACTTTCTTCTTGGCTCCAAGTCTAGCATTCAGCTTGCTCCCGAGCGCCCAAAGACACACCAGTGTGGGACCAGCTCGCCCATCACCTGTACCGAATGCAAACGCTAAGGAAGATAAAGACATCCTTCAAGGAAGGATTTTGTAGACCGGTATAATTCAAAGTACAGGGTCTGCAGGGCTGACTCTGGGGTGCCAAGATGAAAGTTGCTGAGAGTGTTAGAAGCATTCAGCATGGGAATAACATAGTGAAAGACAACCTAATAGTAGTAATTTTTATGAAGATCGCGGATTAACAGTGGAGAGGAAATCGGATGCGGGAGTCTGCGCAGATGGAGACTGTTCGGAGGTCGTGCCGCTGCCGGGGAGGGACCTGCTGCCAGGCAGGTTTGTGCGTATTACCCCCGGGGAGTGGGGAGAAAGGCTGTGGATCCTGTAAGCACTCGAAGGCTTTCAGCCGTATAACGTTTGGATTAGGATCCACTTGAAGGTGCAGGGTGCAGACTTGCTGCCTTCAAAACCGGCAGAGATTTGCTGGTGCTTATTATAAGGTAAGATGGAAAGAGGGAATGTCCTTAACGCTCAATCAGGTAGAAGATAAGAGGAGATTATGAACGGGGAAATGAAAATTGTTATTATCTGGACAAAACCGTTCCTCCCAAAGCGATAGTAATGAGGATGAGATTTGTAGGGCTGCCAGCAGAAGGAAGGCAGACCTCCATTTTGCGTTAGGAGGTGGCAGGGGAGCAGCATATGGAATACACGACACCCCGGGGTGGGGTGTCCCAGCGCCGGGCCCCCGGTCCTGCTCGCGAGTGGCACCCGGACTGGAGGGAGCTGCCGGCAGAGCTGCTGCACTGCACTGATTGCGGGGCAGGAGAGATCGATTTATGATGAGTGAATAAATAGGCAAGATTAAAGCGTGGCTACATGGGAAGGAAGGGGGAAGAGTCTAGAAGTATGTGAAGGTTGTTAACAGAGAGAGGGATAAATTAAGGTGGAACAAGGTGTTTTAGCTATGAGCAACAGGATGAAATTAAAATGGAATATTCAGGTTTTATATTCATGGGTTTACCGAAATAAGGGGGCAGCCCAGAACGGCTGCTCCTCGCTCGCTCCCCGGAGGATACCTTGTGCCGCACAAAGACTGCTTTGAGCACGCTGGATGTGATGCTAGCCATGTGAAATAAGAGGCATTTCTACAGAATCGACAGTGCCCTTCACGCTCACTTCAGCTTATTCCTCACTAGCCTCCCTGTACAGACAACAAGTATTTATCAGTGTAACTTTCTGTTTTTAGTAGCGAGATTTAAGCCTGCAAAATAATCCCCTCATTGGACATGCAGGAGGAGCCGCAATACTTGGCAGATGTGGAAACAAGTCAGACGACAGAGAAAGGGATTTGAGCAAGAGATCGTGAGGAAGGTCGGTTCCCGGGTGGCAGCCCCGGGTCTACCACCCTGGAGCAGACGATCCCCCAGAGCAGCCTCATGCCTGCACGTGCCTGGCCACTGCCTACGCAGCTGCCCACCGGGCTGGGAAGCTGCCCCAGGAGAAGTTTGAGGCATTTCCCCGGCATTCTTCTGCCCTGGTGAGGTCTTCCCGTGAGAGGACAATACACTTTTACAGGAGTCGCAGAGAACAATCTTGTTATGAATACATGGACTTAACTTCGACTCATCCATCTTAATAGGACTTATATCATTTTCCTTGATGGTTCTGATTTTCTATCCCATTAATAATAAAAAAGCTCTCTGCTTATATATAATGCAATTCAACAGTAAGTCTCAAAGGAGGATCAAGATCACTTTGGCTTTCCATCAATTTGATACTGATGCCTCTCCAGTTAAATAACTCGAGTGTGAGAACAGTGGAAGGGACCGGAGATTCATCCCGGCACATACAGCTTTGAACCTTAGGAATCTTCTGGCCGACGTTGGTAGACTTTGCATCACCTCCTGAAGGGCGTATCAGGGAGATTAAAGCCTCTGTTTTCACCTGATGTAAATCAGTTTGTCTCACTGACTTCGATGGAGTGAGACTGATCTCGACTACCTGAGAATTGAGCCCAAAATACACCACATGCAGGGTCTGTGATCATTTTTCCGACACACACGTTTCAAATTGGTGTCTGGGAAAGGGCTTGTTAGTCAGTGTTTGCCAAACGGAATACTTCATGACAGCACTAATTAAAATAAATGAAACTTGACTTTTCAAGATGACGGGGTTTTTATAGCAAAGTACAGTAGTTTGGAAACATCTTTAATTTAATTGCAAAATACTTTCTCTTGTTATTTACTTAAAATTGTCTCCCATTGCAGAGCTGCACCAGTATCTCTGGATGCACACTCTTAATTTCGACATTTCACATTACATTATCAAGTTAATCTACCCAAATCATTAACCCCCAGCAGGAAAGATTTTTAATTATGTAGATTCACCCAGTGTTTTTCAAGAACTGCTTTATTTCTATGAGTTTAACCATAATGCACGGTGGGGAGAGGGAGGGCACTGTCCTACACTTGGTTTCATGAACCAGCATCTTGTAAGAGGCTTCCAAACATGCAGCAAGTTTCAGGAAATATATCTTATCCACAACAGAAAACAGCTAGTGCCCTGGAGAATGCCTGCCCTCCTGGAAGGGAGTACTGATGGGCACTTCAGCAAGCAGGAGGGTAATTTAGAACAAACTGAGCGTGGTTTTTCCCTCTAACATAAGCTGGTTTTATTTCAGTGTATCTCAGTCTCAGGATGTGGTATCTGAATCAGGCTGAAGCCAACAAAAAAATGGTCATGAGCTTATAGTCATGGCTAGACCTGCTTTCACATAGGTCAGAAACCACAGCAAAATTGAAAACAACATCAAATCCCTTTTCCTGACATCATGGGGACACCAAAGCTTTGGGAACAGGATGGAGGGAGGACACTGCATTAGCTTTTAATAATTAAGACTATTAATAGGTGTTGGTTTGAGCCCTCATCCCGCGTCTTACCTCTCTCGTACGGCCCCCCGTGGTGGGCACGGCAGGGTGGGGAGCCTTGCTCAGGGTGTCAGCAGGGACTCAGCTGCTCTCTCCTGGGCTGGAGCGATGCTGGGAAAGGCTTCTCGCTGGGGGACGTGAACATCGGTATCGTTAAGTGCTGGAAAAATCAGTGAGTCACAACCGGCAGAACGCCATAAAATTGTGCTGATTTACTCATCCGAGTCACTATCAGAAGCTGAGCAGCAGTTGAGAGGAAACAATTGCACAGAAGTGCGGTGTTCTCTCTATTAATGTGGGGTCAGGAGCAAGGATTCGTGCCACCAAATGTACTGCATATACAGGATGATAAGTGATGACAATAATCCTGCAGAAAGGGAAACATTTGAAGTGCCAGGGTTCGTCCTCCAAAAAAAGATGATACCAAATTCTTCTGACTTGTGCAGCCAAGCCCCAAACACAAACCAGAAATGAAGCGGTTCAGAAAGCTGAGTGCATTTTAGTTGAATCTGGGAGACATGGCTTGTTCCTGGACGCCCAGAGTGATGGGGACATCAAAGCACCATCGGGAGGAGCAAAGTATTTTGTGGGCAACTGACTTTGCAACTTTGAGAGTGCCAGAGTACTGGAGTGATTCCCTGTACGGGAGATCGTTATGTGGAAGTCCCAAAAATGTATTGACAGGCGTCTTAGTATTTTATACAGTGTAATATGTCACGAAAGCTTGTGCAAACGCTCCGCTAGTTTTCTGGTACCTGCCTCATCGTGCCTCTCCCCGTTCTGTCCTTGCAGAGAGGCACCCCTTGGGAAGGGATATGGGGAAGGACTAAACAACTGATAGTTCAGAATGGAATTAGGAAGTCCGACTTTTTGCAGGTATGTATGGCCAGTACGCTACGATACAGACCACAAGTTATGTCTCTGAATGCAGTGAGACAGTCCAAAGCCAACAGCTAGGCACTTTCCCTCTGAAAAAGCTTGCATAATCTATATTCTGTAGCGTTCCAGATCCATAAAAAAGTTTATAAAAAGTTTATCAAAGAACTACAGCTCAGTTACTACAATTTGTATTTCTACATTGAAGTACTGGGTGCAGCCACAAGTGGGAACCACATACTGGTTTTGCAGGTATTTGGAAGTTTCCTCCATAGCTACTTTTATCAAAGAAAGTTCATTTCAAGTTTTATTTTCTTTATTCTTGTACCTGAAGCCTAAGGAAACTCTAATCTGTCAGCCTGTGTGATGTTTCACCCAGTGTTTCACATTGCTCTATCAAAGTTAGTAACAGCATCTCTATCTACTGCTACAGACATCATTATTTATTTGCCCTGTGCTGCACTCAGAAGTCCCAAGTGCCATCAGAGTTATCGTCAAGTCCGTACCTAATTTAAACGTCAGTCTAATATCAGACAAGCCACTGTACTGCCAGTGTAAATATGTGCTCTCTGATCACGGGAATGGACTTGCAACCAGCAGCCCTTCAACACATTTCTTTCTTGGTTCAGATCTTTCTTGCATTTCAGATTGGGCAGGGTCTTACCAAAGACGAATTGACACCACCAAGAAGAAACCTGCTGACTCTGTCCTCTTCACTTTCGTTACCTGCCCGGTGCTATCCCCGGAGCTGTGGATGCTGGCTACTGCCAGCAATCATTTAACACGGGAGTGAAAGAAGGGAGAGAAGAACAAAACGCAACCACTTCATTGCAGGGCAATGGCTGAGAACGTGTTGCCTCTGTTGGGTTGTGGCAGCGACGTGCTGAAGCATCCGTGAGCTTTCCTCCTGGAAGGTCTCCGGAGACGGCACAGTCTGGCCATGGCAATATGTCATTGTATGTCTGCATATGGGAAGACAACTTCTAATTTAGAGAACACAAAAAATGCAATGTATGAAGTGGTAAAAGGCAATTTTCTCTGGTAGTTTGGCCTGACCCTCCTGAGGGCCTTTAGGGAGATTGGGGTGTTTTCAGAGTTGCTGGTTGTGTGAGCTCACAACAGG
>NW_010521370.1:0-4900 GCF_000687285.1 Phaethon lepturus | reverse complement strand
CAGCAGGAACGGAGAGGGATCAAGACCTCAGGAAACAAGCAGTTGCTTGGATGTACTTTGTGTAGTGCTTGACGTAAATGAGGTAAAGAGTGTGGATATAACGACAAAAAAAAAAAGAAAAAAAGCTTGAACCCATTATCCTTTTGAACTGGCATAAATCAGGAATAGCTTGGAAATCAGCAGCCCAAATCTTCAGCTATTACCAGTCTTCCTGGGGTTTAAATGACATCGAAAGAGCTCTGCCAGTTTACAGGAGCTGAGGATACGGCCTGATGGGATTACACAAGCATGAATATACTGCAAGCCAAAAGAGAATTAGACCCATTATTTTTAAAAAAGCAAAGCTTGATTAAGGAAGTTCACTGTAGGTTTAGAAAAAAAGAGCACTGTCACACCCCAGTAGCTTTGCTGTTCTGTTGAAACGTGACTGCCAGGGAGATATTATACTGCACTGGGATTTTCTAAAAAATCAAGGAAGTGTGGTTTCGGGGAGTGGGGGGAACAGCACTTTTGTCAGTGCTAATTGCAGGCGTTAATAGGAGGCGTTTCTTAAGATTTAAACATAATTAATGCGGATGCCTTTGAGGCATTGTTTGTGAAATACAGAGCAAGAGCTTTATTATTTTTAAATGTATTGAATGAAACACGAAGACCAAGTTCTCAGCAGAGGTGCATCAGCAGATGTTTAACAGTAAAACACAATGTTGGCATTGCAAATTGGGCTTGTGTTGGGAAAAAAGTTGGGTCTGGCCCCATAAAAAACGTTAAGAACTATGGAAGATGGCAGCCTGCTGAGACTTGGGTGTGGACCTGCCAGCAGCCACCACCAGCGTGTACATGCAAGGGACTCTTGCAGGAGAGTCACTGGGATGGGCTGGATCAGATAAATTCAGTGAAGGTTCACTGCTAGTGCTTATGTCGCTGCCAGAGAGGAGGTACCAAACGTGTCCTCCACCAGCCCCTTGCTTCAAAAGTCTTTGAGTTATTTTCTTAGTCGTATCTCACATCAGAGAGCTTCACAGATCAACTTCACACCATCCAAAATACCGTTGTATTATCAGAGATATTTAACCAGTTCAAGATGATTCTTTTTTTTTTTTTTTTTGGGTGTTTTTCTCTTGTTTCAGTGACAGTTCCCACATTAAATGTTGAAGAAATGAGACCAATGCAGAATTTGACCACTGACATTAGCAGGACCTCTATTTCAATCCCCTTTTCTAAGCAGTATAATGCAAACAGAACAAACAGTCTTTTAGATATGGTATTTTATGTTGCTTACCACATCTCCTCTTATTTTTGTTTCCATCAAATCATGTTGAATATTGAAAGATTGTCCTGTGATGGAAAAGTTTATTAGAGGCCAATGGCTCATGGCACCCTTGCATCTACCTTCCCCTCCGCTGACACAGCTCCTCTGGGTACTATGTGCTCTGTCTCTCTTCATCATTTCTAGACATAGATGACACAGTCAGAATATCACGGGTCCCCGTCTTGGGGAAGTCAAGCACTGCAGCTGCCAGGGATTTCAGCTAACACCACAGAGCTCCTGAAAAGTCAAGTGTCTTCAGGAGGGGCAGATATCTTCTGCCATCCCTACTGCAACGCACCCATGTTTTTTCCCTCTGTTCGGATTAACTGTCTCTGTCCCTCTGAACAACTTGTTTGCTAGAGAGAAAGCCAGGACTTAAAGGTGTTTATACTTTCCCACTCTTTCAAAGGGGAAAAAAAAAAAAAAAAGGCTTAGTGTAGCCTGAGAAAGAAAGACAACAGCATGGGTAAGTAAGAAAGCACAGGTGTAATTTCTGGGCACAGTAAGAAGTCTTTAAAAGCTCTTAAATGAGTAGCGTGTACATGTTTACCACTACTGCAGCTGACATACAGCCCCAGGAGCACTGCACTACGGGGATAAAATGAGAACTTGTGGAGGGCTATTGAACACCGGGAATTTTCTCAGTGAGGCAGAACAAAATTGTTTAGCACTATGGGGTTCTCTAATTTTGGTACACTGGGAAAATAAAGCAGTGCCTTTGCCCAGGACTAATATTTGCTCTCCAATGGCCAAACCCATCTGCTCCCTTTCTCAGATGTGACCTGGGATACGAAGGCTAGCATTTGTTGCTTGGGCTGTTCAAGAAAATATGCAGAGATATTCACCCAAGGCTTGCTAAAGGCTTTTTTTGATTCTATTTTGGTCGCTTTGCTTACCTAACTTCTCTTAATTGTCCCAGGGCTTACGCTTCGGCATATATTTAAAAATGGAAACAGATTTTCAAGGCTAGCTTTGAGCCTCAGGGACTCCCCAACACCTGAGCTGGTGAAACACTCGGAACGTTTGCTATGAGAGCAAATGAAAACCCTCCTGTGATGAGAGCATCGTGCCTTGCTTATAAAAGGTGGTCATGCACAGTCTCTGCAGCCAAGCAGAGATTCCGTGGAAGACAAAGCCCCCGTCGCTCCTCCAAGGGGTCCATCTGGCTAAAAGTTACGGACCCACGTCGTGCATTTAGGGGCAGGTTAGGACTTCTGCCCGACGCCTTGTCGGGCTTCGTCCTGCAACCGCTCGAGGCTGCTGCCAGCAGTATCATTGATCTGAAAGGCTGCAGCACAGTGCCTCACGAGGTGATCCCATTTTTATGGCTGAAATTACACTATCTACAACCATTAAGTACCTTTTTCTCCTCATTAAATTTTGATCATTTTCTCTGATAAAATACGGCTTTGGAAGATTGCTGCTCCAGCTTTTGCCCGGCTCCTGAGGCTAAGGTTTTAAAGGTGCGATCCTGCAAATTACTCCCCGAGTAAGGATTTTTATGCAAATAGTCCCGTTAACTTTACACAAGAAAGAGTTTGCTGGATCACGCCATTATCCCTGGGCTTACAATGGAAACACAACTGACCTTTAGCTGTAACGAGCACCAGTAAAAATAAGTGTGACAAAATTGCCTGGATCTTTGCAAGCTGATACAAGCTGTGTGGTGTGGTGTGTTGTGGGGGACAGATCTCCCAACAGGCTGAAGGAGTTAAGTCATTTCACGGTGTTAGATAACAGCTAATTGACAGCAGATATAATGCATGTTGATAACCAAGTTTAGTTCGGCAGCTAAGAATGAAAGAGCCCAAATATCTGCTAAACCAGGCTGTATGGGAGTTATTACAGGAATGTTCCCAAAGCTTTTGCAGCTGCAGGGAAAAAAAAAAAAAAAAAAAAAAAGGAAGAAAACGCGATGCTGTGATGTAATACAAAAGAAAGAGGAATCAAAACAGATGGTGCAGTCGGTGTGTAAGGCGTCAGCGCGATTGCACCTGAAGTGTGGCGTGCTGAGTGCTGCGACGGCCGCGCAAGGTACATGTGCGGCAGGCTATGAGAAATGCAGCCGAGCGCACGCGTTATGACCCCGCACACGTTATGACAGCACACTTACGAGATTATAGGTAGGACGAACTACCTGGGTGAACTTGTGTATGAAAACGGGGCAGAAAGATCTCTGATACTATATCAGATTCAGTTCAGCTATCCGGAGGCGAAGGGCAGTGAGCCAGACGTCCTCTGGCAGCTGGGAAAAAAAGCGCGATCTATAGGTGGGTTGTGCAACCAAATGGGTCATATCCCAAACCTTGGCACCGTTTACCTCTTAGTGCTGTCGCTCCTCTTTTAGTCCAAGGAGGCTGTGAAAAAGGCGCGGCGAGCTCAGCCCAGAGCGCCGACCAAACGGCGTCCCCGGCACCGGCTCCCTCTCCCCTCGGGGAACCACGCGTTAGCGTTATTAATGCGAACACTTGCCGTTGCTTTGCAGCTAAAAGAAAAACAGGTCAGCAGCATCACCACCACTCCACGCTTCCCTTTCCTTCATTTCCACCCCGTTTCTCCTCCCTGCTCGTGCCTGCCCGCGACCCTGCTCTGTCATCCGGAGTGCCTCTTCTTCATTTTCCTCGCGCTGCTCGCTCTGCCTTCCCTTCGTTTCCTCTTTGTCCTTTGCCACCCCATTATACAAGTGGCTTTTTTTCTTCATTTCCTTGCTTTTACCTTTTCTCCCTGTTGTCTTTCTTTCCTTCCACTCTCTGACGGTATTTGTGATGCCTTCCCCTTGCCTCTCTTTTTATTGCCCAGCTGCATTGTCTATTGTATTACTAGCCATTATCTCCAAATATATTTTGATATATTTCCCCCCTTTTTCCCGTCCAGCGTTTTGTTCCCTTTAAGGCACCAGAAAGCACTAAAGGTTAGAGAGGGAAACTGAAAAGCATTCCAGCAGTTTTTCATCAGCCGGTGTATAGAGCACTTCTTTTCCCACTTGATGAGAAAGCAGTAATCAGTTTCCCCCTGCGTCAAGCTCTTTTACACAAAGAGGCTGCTGCAAAAAGAAACCAAATAGGTTTCTAACTGGCCTCCCCCTTATCTCTGCCTTGGAGCCCGGTGAGCCCACAGCCTTTCCGTTTGCTCTGGCTGCGGGTGCCACGCGAAGCAGACACAAGGTCGAGGGGATGAGCGGCACCGCGGCTCGTGGGTGCGGGCACCCAGCGGATCTTGGCAGGGCTCATGGCTTGCCTGCTGTGGTTTATTTCCCACCAGGAAAACGTAAAGCCTTGGTGCCACGGCAGGGAAAGGAGATCTCTAACTTTGCAACAGCTGAAATGGTGGCAAAACGGAAGGTAAAGGAGGAAATGCTTCAGTACTAATATTAAATGTTGGTCTTCAGACTAAACATCGCCCCATCCCTTAGGTACCCACTCTCCTACCTGGAACCCTGGGGGTCCAAAAATGGCGATGTGTGTGCGGAGAATGGGTCCTCTTTAAGGCGGTAGGGTCTGCAATGGAGCTTGCGATCTGCTAAATACAACGTGTTCCCCTCCTCAGCGTTGCCTTTACCAGCAGAAACCAGAGCACTGTCCGGAGGCCGCC
>NW_010521369.1:14726-17728 GCF_000687285.1 Phaethon lepturus | reverse complement strand
GGTCACCTGGTCATAGAAGGAGATCAGGTATATAAATATATATGAATGAGGATTCTTCTTTGTTAATTGCCAAAATTATCCTTTGACATTTTTCTCTTGATAGAATAAATAATTTTTTAAAAATAGGTCTTCTGGTTTTCTACTTAGATACATTTCATGGTGCTTTTCTAAACTCTGCCCAATATTTCAATAAATTTCCTATATCAATATAAGGCAGGAACACAGAACTCCAGAAGTATTTCTGCCATTATCAAGATCACAAGGAATATAATCTCTGTCTTCTCCTTGTGTCATCTTTATATATATCAGGATTATATTAGTTCTTTTGGTCCCATTATGCTACCCATGACTTTTTCAGTTACTATTTCCAGAAAAAAGTTCTTATTCTTGAAGAAGCATGGACTTTTGTTGCATCTTTTGTTGCTACATATAGGACCTTATATATTAATAAAATGTATGGTTTTTACCAGGGTAACAAACTGATCTAGATCACAACTACTGACAGCTTCTCCAGTGCTTGTATTGGTTGCACCTGTATTGGCAGTAATTCAATACTTTTTTCCTACTTTCTCCATATAAAACATAGAGCTCTCCTGTGGGAGCTATTAAAATGCAGTCACTTGATTATGACTCTCTGTTTATAATTACACCTTAAAAGGAGTTAGGTTTTAATCAATTTGTCACTGAAATCATCATTTTCATTTTTATATATATATATTTTCTAAAAGTTAATTTTTAATAAATGTTGATGTTATATTGAAAAAAAATATAAAGAAAAGAAAACAAAAGGGTATTTTGAAATAAACTAAAACACGTTACTTTCTCAAAGCGCTTGTGTTTTTTATAGCAAACTCTTTTATGTGTATGTGGCAGGGGGATGGAAGAGTGCCAAGGCTGACTTTCAGTTGGACAATGATGACATCTTTGCCATATTTGTCCAGTAAATAAAAATGAGTTATATATTTTCAGTTTTTAAATGAAGAAGGTATGGTGATGCAAAAATTGAAAATTTTCAGTCATAGCTATCTATTTAGCACTGACTTACCATCCTAATACTCCATCCTACTGCAGACTACGAAAAAGTCTCCAGCTTTTACAAATGTCTAAAAGCCCAAGCTAGAAATACAAAAATCCTTGAGAAGTGTTAATTTCTGCAGAGCAACTATATATTGCACGAATAATTCAACTGAGAAACATAGATCGATGGATTTGACAAATCATGGACATGAATTTTTTGGTCATTAAATACTGGCTGGTGTAAATACTGCAAATATGTATCTGAGGACTTCATGTGTTAGGTAATCTTGAGTAGAGATAATAGACATTTTAATAAAATATGTTACTTGGTGTTGAATACCAAGGTCAGTAGACAACTTTTCATTATGGTTCAGAATACACTTCCATTTAGAGGCATCGTGGAGCAAACTAGCTTTTTCACATAGTCATAGAGAACTTGTGCTACTGCTTCTTATGAAATGCTGGAGCACTACCGTCCCCCAATTTACAACCACAACAATAGACAGCATGGTTTCCATAGCAACTAAAGAATTCCAAATGAGGAGGAAAACTAGGCTGCAGCATACTTCGGCCCCTTCATAGAAGCAGGAAAAATAGTAAGCAGACATGCAGGATGAAAAAGTACTTGATCTCCTCTCCTCTCCTCTCCTCTCCTCTCCACTCCTCTCCTCTCCTTCTCTCTCATAGACTGCATGAGTGGCAGTGGTAAGAGCATCCCACATGAAAAGGAAATAAAAACTGATGGTGCCATACTCTATCATATGCTTCTTATATATGGATTTGCAGTACGCTAGCAACCAGCAAAAAAACAATTAAAAGAAACAAATCAATACCTTTACTTATAAACTACTGAGAAGGCTTCCTTGCAGTGCCTGTTGCAGTTTGCAGTGTCTTGCAGTGTTGCAGGTTGCACTACATTTGATATGACAAATGGCAACATTCCTGAAGTCTGAAGCTTTTCAACATGCTTCGAATGCCAGTGTATATGCTTTCAGAGGTATAACATTTGTATGACCAAACTCCAAAAAGACCTTGAAATTATCATCTTCAAATTAATGATATATTGCTATGTGGGAAACAAAAATGAAGAACAAGAATCTAACCACTTCTTTGAGCACAAGTACCTTACTCAGTGGGCAAAACGCGCATTTTCTTGTTAGCCTATTATTTTAAAAAAGGTTGATTTTTTTCAAGTTGCCAGGGGACACTTTAAATAAAGCAATACCATAAAATTTTATATTTGAATATATACCACAGAATTCACAGACCCTAAGAAATGAAAAAGAATAAGCTAATGTGCAGAAATAACATTTTTTATGACTGTGAAGAACCTAAGGTAATAAGTAAATATTTGCATTCTGTTACTGTTTTAAAAAGCCATGTTTCTAATCATCTACTGCTAATTAGGACAATAAAACCAGTGCCAGTCTACAGTTGCCATTTCTGAAGTTCCAGAACTCTCTAAGAGTTTTTAGTAACCTATGGAGCACTGCAGGTTCCTACAAATAATAGGACCTGTTTGGTAAGAAGCCTTAGGCATTTGCTTGTGTGTCTTTAAATTGGTCCAATTAGAATTTCAATGTTTCATAACAATAAATACATAATTTTAATTGGACAACCGGATGTGTATTCCCAACTCTTTGGACCTTCAAAACATATAGACCAGAATTCAGGAAAAAAATATCCAGTACTTTTTGTCACTTCTATGGAATCCTTAATTCTTGTCAGCATCATACTCCATAAGGAATTCATATTTATCTGCAGTAAGTATAAAGTAGTAATGTTTAAAGAGCTTCATGAAACTAATGCCTTGCTGTAAAACCTTAGCAACATCTCAAGCCACCTACAGACTCATCTATCAGACAACCGAATTGTTGAATTACTGTGATTAGTGGTATTATTTGACTTAGTAGCCATGTCTTCTGTCAACAGAAAAGAAGCTTAATAAAACAGAAAAGCACATAACAGAATTTTCTGTAGTTTGT
>NW_010521369.1:0-14695 GCF_000687285.1 Phaethon lepturus | reverse complement strand
AAGAGTGTTCCTTCTTGTGTAGTGTAGAAAAAAGCACTGATGATTTTCCCTTATGATAATGTTTTGAAGACTTACGTTTCAGTCAAGAGTTTCTTAATGTCCCTAATTGTCCAAGCAATCTTGTCTGTGTTACATTCCTAGGGACAGGTGTTTTGTAGCTTGGTCTCCTAAGGATATGAAGCTTACATCCACATAATCTGCATATGTTTATCCATGCAAAGGTCTCCAACTGCCTGACTCAAAAAAAAACCCAACTCAGCCATGTAGGGTTTTCAAAGCCATTCTGTTCCTAGGCTACCAAAGGAAACACAGACATGATTAATGCACCAACAGAGGGGGGGAAACAGCAAGTATAAGCACAACCTCTCAGAGATTCCATGAAGAAAGGCGGCATTATGAAAATCCCAACTACACAGAAGCTTCAGATGTGACCTTATATACAACAAGATGCAACCACAAGATGTAAGATCATCTTCCTATTTTGTTATAGTACTCATGCTTTACCTGTTCAGACAAGAATATTAAGTGTCTTGAGAGCAATTTGGGTCAAATTTTTGTTCTGAAAGAATCTGTTAGCTAGCCATCAACAAGTATCTTGTCTCCAAACACATAAGGTATCCCCCAAAAAGTTGCTGACCACTTCTAAGACACCATTTGTAGGAACAGAGGAGTATTTTTGCTACAGAATCTGAACTCTGGGCTTGGAAAGAAAGGCTGACCAAAGGGACAAGTCATTTCTTAACATAAATACAGAATACGGTTACCAGATGTCATCCTGAAATTGAGTCATAAATAGTTTTCCAACATAAGTTCTATATTAAAAAATAAAAAATAAAACAACAACAAAAAACCCCAACCAACCAAACAAGCAAAACTTTATGTGTAAGACCATATTCAGTTTGGGAAAAATTGTTTTTATTTCTAGTGCAAGTTTTCTCCTAAAATAAGGTAAATACCACAAGAACAGGTTAAATTGTTCTGAGGATTACAGGAAAAAGGTACTGTTTTAAAGAAAGAAAGACCTACTAGGTTTTGAGTGTGCCTACAATTTCTATTGGGGAGATAACTGGGTTATTTGTGAGTATTAGCAAAAGATTGTCAGGCTTCACATATGAATAAGTGGTTACAGCTGAAAACATTCTTTTTCTCTGTTGCACATCTTTGAGCATGGTTCAATTCACATTTAAGCACCAGGAGGATATGTGAAAATGGAGGAAAGCTAGATATAAAATACTGATGCACTTGTATCAGCAGAGTCACAGTCAGGATTTTTCTGCTGATTTCTGGATTCGAAGCCATTAAAGGAGCAAGCATCCTGACTGTCTTAAGGGTGTGATAAGACAAGACAGCTGATTCTTTTGCTTTCTTTTGCTTTTCCCATTCCCTTTCAGTGCTAATGAGGGTAGTTTTCCCGTACTCCTTGCATTTAGCGTTTGGTTGCCTGCCTTATTGATAGTTGTTCCAATCATCATTTTACTGAGAGAAATTCAGGCAGAATTCCTCTGGAAGCTTGTGATAAGAAAAAAGGAAGGGATACCACCATAGCCTGATGGAGACATCACTGTTTTTTGGCATGTCAGCACCATGCAACAGACCATTGTGCTGAAGTTGTACTGCAAGGGCTGTTCCCTTCCACAGCTTCTGCCTGGTCGAAGTGCATACAGGGTGGGACAGAGCCATGACAAGATACTTACTTGATCCACAAGGCTGAATACTCCTGCCCTTTTGGCACTGAGTCTAATGAGCACACATATCATCACATTAACATGCTTCTACTGCTTCCAGGTTCAGTGTTAGTGAAGATCAGCTTTCTCTGCACTTTTCTTGAGGCACCCATGCACGATGTTAACCAGTTCCTTACTCCTGTATTTCTAAGCTAATATGACTTTGTATTCTGTGAGGAAATATATACACTCCCTGAGGTGTATACAGAATCTGAGATTACACTAGCACAGTGAAAAGCTTATATATTGATACTAAGCAATAAACAAGGAATGTTGTTTAAACTAAAAATTTGGTTGGTGAAAACTGAAAACAACACATTCTATGTGAAAAAAATGTACACTGTACACTTACAATAAACACTCACTTCTTATACTAGAACTTAATCATCTGTGCATCTCTATTAAGAGAATTCAAGTTTTAAGAAAATTAAGAAATCACTCTAATATCTGCTCTAAAAGTGCTGCAGATGTGAAATCTGCCTGCTTGAATACAGGTCAGTACTTCCAGCTGCTCAGGTTACATCAGAGATATTCAGCTAGTGCCAGACCCTTCATCCCCTACCCTGAGGTCCAGAGTGGACTTATTCCCCACAGAAATAAGAGAAGACCATGGCAAATGTGTGTGTCTTGCCTCAAGCACAGTATCACACATGAAGCAATGCAAACAACATAAACCCTAACACAATTACAGCTTATTAAATACATATTTACCAGTCCTCATATTGGTAGGTCAAAGTGATCTTCCTACTGTGGCTATGTCAGAGCAGTCAGTTAGACTAAGGCAATTGGGATGGCATCTCTAGATCCCAGACAGGTATATAGATAGAGTAGACAAAAAGCGTAGCTCAGTACCATAGTTTTTTAAATGGCAAACAGTTTTGGGAAGAGAGGTGGTTTTCTTCTGGGGATTCAGCTAAAGGATCTTCATAAGACCTTTAGTAAATGCTAAGGTTTCGCCCAGTGAGAACCAAACTCCTCCAACTACATATTTGAACCCCCTAGTCACTTTTTAAAATCTTGGTCAATCTTTTTTTTCTTGCTGCATTAGCACGTATGTTACTTGCCATTGATGAGATAATTGAATGTAAATAGTCACTGAAATTATAAGAAAGCATGTGCTTAAAACAGGGCAATGCAATGGACAGAGTAATCACCTGCCACGTCATGTGTAAATTTGGAAATATTAAACAATGTTTGAAATTTTTTTGATATATACATACATTATGTAATTTTGCTGTATACGCAACAGAACAGTCATTGCATAAGAATTGAATAGATCACATTATGTGACAGGCACATTAAAACTAAAGCTGAGCCCAGAAGTGGGAATTATAAACACCTAAGTATAGTTCTCTTTTGACGATCCTAAGGGTGTCCCAAATCAGCTTTCCCCACTGACTCAACATCCTTCACTTGAGAGCCACAAAACACAGCAGACCTTGTGTGTATGGAGACCTTCCATTTGGGGATGAACAAATGGTTCAACACCCCATAAAAACGGACAGGTTTTATGAAACTAACTCCAAACTGAGGCAGAAAATATGAAAAGCTTCGCCTGAAGATTTCTTTCTTTTCTTACCTCAGAGGTAAGGATAATGATTGATCCATATGGCAAGGTTGTTTTTTATGGAGTAATTAGTGTTTGAAAGGACTGCTGAATATGAAAAAAACAATGTAAAATAGTATGTGTCATTATTAAAAGAAAATCAGTTACAGCTCTGGAGTTCTGTGAAAGCTTTAATCGTTATTGTTGAACTCAAGTGCATATCCACAGTCAGTCATTATCTTTAAGAGAATGCCAGCTTTGAAGGGAAAAGTAGAGATTTTAACCACCACTTTACACATTAGCTTTTCAATAAAAGTTGAGAGGCCTCCTCACTTCATAATAAATTCTGGACACAAGAAAGAGTAACAATTCGACTATTAATACTACTAACAATCACTGATAACAAATGGTACACAGGCTTACTATTGCAAGCAATTGTTCATGACTACTTAACCAAATTTTTAGACAAATGTATCTGGCTCCGTTTGTATCTCTTTCTACTCCTGCTGATCTGGCATAAACATTAGCGGAGAGTAAATGTTAAATTCTGTACAAAGAGTTGCAGAAACTGGATGTGAAGGGCCTAAATCTCTGGTGGTGCAACCATGGAATTTCGCCAGCACAGAAATTTGGCTCTACACATGCACACACAAGCGGTTGGCTGCCAGTTTCTGTGCGTACAGCCAAATGCAGAACAGGCACAATAACACGTAACTTAGCTAGGCTCTCACAAGTAACAAACACGTTCTGATTACAAACAGCAAATAGTCACATAGGTGCGTGATTAATACCGAGTAAAATTCAGTCACATTCCAAAAATACTTTGTAAAACAAAGGCATTAATGGAAATCTATCTGAAGAGGCTACATTTGCTAGATTAAGTATACATTGTGCAGTAGTCCTTTTTGTGTAGTGCTGAGGCTAGCAATAAAGCAGGTAAGAGTTACAATATACAACAGCAATACAGAGCAGTTCTTCCGCAAAACAAGCAAATATAACATTAAGTTAAATGAAGAGAACAATGAAAAAGCAGTGTGCTGCTGAAGATGTAAGCAGTGTTTAGTCTAAATTCAGCAAGACCTAGAAAGCAAGAGCATCTTCTGTAACCAAAATATAGCTGAGAATATGATGCAGCTGTGGAACCCTGTATTCATGGAGAACTTTAATATCATTTTTAAAGCAGGAAAAAATGGTATTTCAAGCATACTCTGGACCTGTGCAAGATTCAGTTAGTAGTCTCTGTCACAGCTGGAGAACTATTGGGAAAAAAACATTAAAAATCCCACAGGGCCACGTTGCTAGACATCCAAATAAATTTGAGTTATACTACTCACAGTGGCAGAGCGAAACAGCTGTACAACAAACACTTGGTCATTCCTCTTGTGTCGCAGCTGGAAATCCACGGATGCATTGGGCTGCCTTGCTGGCAGGATTAATGTGCCTTTGCAGGACTGCTTTTGGTCCTGGGTGTTCTTCCTTTTCTATTTCCGACTAGCAGACTCGTGTTGGATAAGCCATTGAGCCTACGCTGATGAAACCAGTACATCAGAGATAAAAAGCTGAAACCCTCTACAGCACTTTGGGGTTCAGATATGACTTTTTTACTATTCAGTCACCTAAATTTGTCTCCTGCTGATGACCTCCTCTGTTTTCGTGCGCAACCACTTCACCGTACTATGGACAGCAAGATGAATTAGTGTGACTCCTTGGAATTTATACACCCAAAAAGACCCTGACTATCTTTAAAAGCCACAGCAAAAGGAATCTTTTAAAACTGCTTTCCTTGTGGAAGACCATGTTTTGGCCCTTGTTTTCTATGATCAGTCCTCTTTCACATAAAGCTTGCAGACCTTTTAAGATACGACGGATTCAGAAAGGGTTTCCAGGCTGAGGTCTCTGAGATGATAGAGTAGCTTGGGTATCTGCAGACTAAACATTCTATTCCTAATTTAAAAAAAATATTTGTCATCCTCTCTTCTTTCTTTCTCTCTCGTATTTTTCTGGAACAGAATTCTCTCCTGTATTTACACATGTATTATTTCATCTAGCAAATCATCAATCAAACATCAATATTAGACCAGAATGCCACGGTTGAGATTAGGCTGTTTTATTGTATTTTACAGTTTAGTCAGTTCTGAACAGAAAAGCTAATAAATTAAGAAGGTTACACCGTATCAGCTAGATCTGTCTGAAACTGCGCTGAGACACAGAAACATTTCCTGGAGCAACTCAGTCATACAGAGCTGAGCAACCTTTGTTCACTGCTGATTATTCTGTTTTTCCCAAAGACACTTATTAATACATAATGCAATGGAGCCAAGGCTCACTGTATTCTGTGCTTCCTACATGATGCCTCTGTTCCTCCAGGAGCAAAGAGAACAATCTTGTATGACCTCCTTGCGTTGTACTCATTTAGGAAGAAATGCAATCCATCTTTCCGTATTTAATCTACACTTTCTGATTACCTGATATTCTCATCATCTACCAAAGATATTTGTATTCTATGAAATTAGTAGGAAGATTTTGGAAATATTGCTTCCTGAAGTGACTTTTCAGCTATCCTTCTCTTGTCAAATTGCACATTACTCTCTAGTGATGAATAATAGGCTATTGTTGCTCAACATGTATGACAGGCGAAGGGAATCATAAGTAATGATGAATTTCGATCATTTTGATAGAACAAACTGGATTCCTTAGGCTTTGTGAGCAACAGGCTCTTGTGCAACTAGTGTCATGTATCTGAAAGCAGAAAAGGAAATCCTACTTTAGAGGGTACCCACTGCCTATAGTCAAGAGACTTTCAAACCAAAGCTTTTGCTACAAAGCAAATGGGACCTTCCAGAGTTAAACAACGTACTTAATATTTTCATTTACTTCTGTAAATGAGATTAGTGAGACTATTATTAGAAACATTTACGCAGCTGCTGTAGGTTTGAACAATTTGAAGATTCATTTCCAAACAGAGAAATTAGAACTAAATGCAGAAATTATTAATAAATTCAGAACAAATGTGAAACAAAACTGAACAGAACTTGGCAAAAAATATAGAAATAAAACCCCCGTGACTCCAAGGGTAAAAATTAAACAAATACATCTATTCTAGTATTTGCCCCCCAAAAAGGTTTACCTCAAAAGAAGTGTTATGGTAAGAGAGAGTTCTCTGATGTGAAATAAAAAGGCACAATGAGATCAGTTTTTCATACCTGCACACAGTCAGACTGAGTGGAAAGAGATGTATTTTTCTACCTGGGAGTTAATTAAATTCTGGCATGAAATATCAAAAGATGTGATGGATTCCCTATCATTTTAAATCAGCACTGCTTAACTTGATAAAAAGTATTCCATTCTTAAGTTATAGGCACAGTTCAAAATGTATTCAGTAAAGTTCTCCACCTGACATTGTACTAAAAATGAGACTCATTTCCCTAATAGAATTTTCAGGCCCTTATATCTATAAAGGTAAATATAAATTACTATGCATTTCATTCATACTATACCAAATGATAAGCTATACCAGCTTCTGATGATAACCATGTAGCAAAATATTCATTGATAAATTTAGTAATATTAGTCTATATTTAGAAATGTAGAAGCAGTCTCATAAGCTATTTCATCTGTGGTAACACAATCCTTTATTTACTTTCTGTATAATAAGCTAGAGGTCATGCTATAGAACTTACTGTTTTGAAGACTGACTATTTGAAATACCTTAAACACAGACATATATCTAGTGTTCCTTAAAATGCATCCTTCCTATGTATTTTAAAATACGTTTTCTGAAGTCTTCAGTGAATGAGACTAGGAACTCTCCTGATCTTTCAATGCTATTTAGGTCTTAGAAATTAATTATTCTTGCAGTCATAAAGCATCCTTTAGTCCTGTATTTCCAAAATTTCTCTAGCTTTCATAGTTCTTCATAAGATATTTAAATGATTACTATGTCTTCAATTTATAAGATTAAGATAGTACAGTTGTTACATCTGTGACAGTCTAAGGATACAGGCAAGAAGGAGTTTGTCCAGAGAGTCAATATGTCCATTAAATCGCTGACATGCCTGAAAAAAACAAAAACATAAATTTGGGGACACACATTATTACTTGGAATTTTCAACACTCACAGTTTTCATCTTTCTGTTCTATATGGAAGAATGAATTATTTCATATCCTTTTAAAGCTGTGCTTTGAGAATACATTTTTTTTGTAGGTCAATCCATTCCCATCTACCATATTCTCCTTTTTCCATTTTCTTTTTTATTTTTCATTCCGTTCCTTAGATATACTTCTTGCCTGCTAAAAAATTATGTAAAATTCTGAGATCATTTTTTACTGCATATCCAAAATCTTATGTGACAATTTTGTTCACTGCTTGCTGTCAAGCAATGAACAGTGAGTTATATTTTAGAGAAAATAAAGAAATATAACAAATCTAATAAATATAAAGTAAAACAAGTAAAGAATAAAAATCTAGCTCGGACATTCATGATGGAAAAAGAAATATATAAGGATTTATCTTAATCCCCCAAAGCATGAAAATATATATATATATTTACCAAATAATTCCATACCAAAGAGAAATAATCTTAGTAACTCAATAAGCTGATACATTTATACATGCACTGGGTTTAAATTAACATTGCAGTTAGACTTTTACTCTTCTGATTCTCTCCCCTGTCCCATCGTGGGGGAGTGAGCGAGCGGCTGTGTGGTACTTAGTTGCCGGCTGGGGTTAAACCACAACGGTGTAATATCTATATTTCATAGCTCTAAGCTTCATTGGTGGCTTGTTTGGCATACTGCCTGGGTTCTATCTTCTTTTGTGGAAGAAGGACACCAGGACCCAGGTACCCCAGTGTCCTGAGTCAGAACCAAAATTTAAACATGGGTTTCCACTGAGATCCATCCCTTTGAGGAACATTGTTGTACAGGTAATCTCCTCAAAGAGATAGAACAGAGTTTGTACAGTAGTAGAAGCAGACAGATTCACAACTTTTGTAAGCTGAAGCTTACCACATTTTACATGAACTAGACCATGAAATATAAGGCAGGTTTCAATTGCCTAAATAAGTGTTTAGTGCCATTTGAAACATCCTTGCACATCTTGTCAGGTGTCCGGTCACTGTTCCAGAAAAAGAGGAGCACAACAGTGACCTTTAGGTCCTGTGTCATACATGTCAGTCCCATGTAGATGTCTCTCATAAACCATATATCTCATACATCTCTCATACATCTCAAATGGCACTGATTTTCTATATTGAGGTCAGCTGAATTTGAGCTGATAGAGAGCAAAGAAAACCAAGAAATGCACTCAGTACCACAGTTGCTTCCAGGTCTTTTTAAGAACTGTAACTATAGGGCATAGGTCAGACTCCTTCAGAGATTCATGGTCCTACATGTGGGCTTCTTTTGAAGCATGGGGTCTATCTACAGTGTCTCCAAACACTTTGTTTTTTCCTTATCTAGTCATACCATTGAAAATGTTATGGTTAATGTAAAATAAAACAAAAAACAAACAAACAAACAAACAAAAAATACCCCAACCAAAAAAAAAAAACAACCAAAACAAACACCCTCACAAAACCTCCCCTCCCCTTGTCTCTCCTGACAGACTTTATTTTAAGATTTCTGATACTAGATTCTTCCTTCTAGACTGATCGGCCCTCAGAGAATTCCCTGTCAGAATGTTCCCAAATGAGCATCATTAGGGGATCAAAGTTTTCCAACAGTTGATCTGTTGCTTAGTTACCAGCTCCCTGGAGTTATGATTTGACAAACTGCTTTGTCCTGAACAGAAGTCAACGTTTTGTCCAAAGGGGCTTCTACCTGAAAATAGGATTATCAAGATTTAACAGCTTTCTGATGTCACCTTGGACCATCCTCCTTTGAAATTGCAGCATGGAAAACACTCAAAAAAGGAAGTAAAAGCATGATAGAGAGAGACACTAGTCCCACATAGGAAATATATTTTACAGGCTTAATACACAGACTCATGGAGCCTGTCCTGTATAAAACATAAATCAAAAGCTCTGCACAAACAGATTCATTGTGTCATATCATATTTGGATATGGAAATTAAAATTCAGCCTCCTGAAGTGCCAAATGTGAAGGACATCCAAGTTAAAAGTTCTGGCACAGGCTTATCTTAAATTTAAGAGCAAGCTGCTTAAATTAAGATGTTAACATTTAAAAATATTTGGATGGAACCCAAGACATTATAAAACTATGATTTTCTAAATGTTCATCACTTTGTACATTCTCTAAAACCATCTTTCCCATGTAAATAATTAGGCATTTCATTTTTAAAAAAATTTGTCTTGGGAATTAGCAAAAAGTCAATTTGTGTTCCAAATTCTGAATGCAAATATGGAAAAGAAAGCACCTCGTACAAAGGGGTCATGTAATTTTTTTCTACAGAAATGTCAGAGCGGACAAAGGAATCTTCATGTCAACATCACCTTCAAGTCCTGCTCAATCTTCACCTTGCAAGAAAGTGATGAATTTTATTACTTTTCAAAATGAAAGCCTATTATTTCTGCAAGCTATTCTTAATCAATAGCAAATTTCCCAAATAGTTTTATTTGGAGACATTTGATATTTGGGCATTTGTCATCCTTTTAAGATTGAAATACATGAAATTTAAAAAGAATTAAATGTGTCCATACAATGTTTTTTTGTTTCTCTAAAAAAATCATTTAATTCATCAGGAAAATCACCAAGCAACCTTACATTTGTTATACATATGAACATGGACCATAACGGAATGCATTATACATGCATCCATGTTTGGACTATAAAAGAAAAAACATACTTCATATTGCACATTGACATAGATATACATACATATACAGGTACACATGCACAAATGCATACATATATACATATACATAATATATTCTAGCACTACAGACTCGTGTATATCCTAAAAGACTAATTCTCTAAGAACCCTAAACTTAAAAAAAAGAAATCAGTTTCTCCCTTTCCTCTTCTTATTCTCACCACCTGACCATGGCTGAAGAATTGCTCCTTGTTGTCTTTCTAATCCTTCGCACAATACCAGAGTATTTTACAAATATGCTCATTCTGGATAATTTATCAGAATTTCCAAAAACTTAACTGTTAAAAGAACAAACAAACAAACAAAAAAATATCCTCACCAGAAACATTAAAGGTCTTTTTGTCGCAGTTCCTGTAGGATGCATGAGGCTCATATGTTTTCCAACCTAAGACACAGGGTCCCTTTGCAGAGACAGTGACCTCTTTCACAGGACTACGTAAAGGTCTACGTCTGAATTACAAATCAGAGGCTTAAGAGTGATGCTAACAACAGAACTGTAATAAAATAGTGAAATAATACTCTCAAATTTATTCATATGAAATCTGTCACACGACAAACCTATAAAAAGTGGCAATGTTACCTTGGAATTGGTCAATATGTGAGGAAGTTGTCTGTCTCTACGCTCAAATCTGCCAAGAGTTGACCAGGCTGCAGTTATAGGGCCTCAGACTTCACTGCAAGGAACAAACATTTACTTGACTAAAGGCAAAGTTTTACTATCAAAGAGGAGAAGATCTGCACAGCTCCACATCCAGCAATCGGTGTCTCCTGAATGCCTCTCCAGTCTGTGGCACTTCAGTGGAAGAAATGTGAAACGTCAATTAGAGTCCCATCACTTGCAGCCGAACAGGCATTTGGCCGTAGATAATTCAGGTATAGGTCCACTCGGAGCCAAGAGTGACGCTTAGCCTGAAGCTGTTGCCATGGGTAGGCAGATGCATCTCCTGGGGATTGTGGACCTTCGGAGCGCGCGGTGGCGCCGGATGTCGTTTCCAGAGGGAGCTCGGCTGGTGGAATGATATCCGTGGGCTGCCATGGAGCCGCTCCGCAGCGGGAGGGAGGGATTTTCCAGCCCAGAACAATGCCCCGTTGCGGAGCCCAGAGGATGCCACGGCGACGCAGCCCTGATGGGCTGGGGCAAGCCGCCAAGGCCACATTCTCATGCAGATTTGGGCCTGTCGGCGTGCAGTGAACCTGAAACTTGTACAAGGAGAGCAAATGTGGGCCCCTTTCAGAACAACTAGCCTCGCCCATTCAGCTGTTTAGAGAAATTAACTCGGAACTTTGATCATATTTCTTAGGGAAGAAAAAATGATTAACAGTCCCCCCCGCTGGGGTAAAAAACCAAAATGTCCGACACAGCCTCAGAGAGCAGCACAATCCACGTCGTACAGTCTTGCGTGTGTTATCTGTGTAAAGGCTTTCTGTGGCAGCACAGCTGCACATCTCAAAACTATTTTGTCTGCATTGTAGAGAACGGAAGTTTTAACAAGTGCCTACTGTGGAAACAGAGTACTGCAAGGAGGCAATTCCATATCATTACAACAAAAACGTTGAGCCAAAGGCAATCTAGGGATGAGCCAGTGACTCCCACGTTCCCACTGTGGTTTTGATAAGTTGGAGGTGGAGCGGGAAGCAGAAACATGATGTTTCAGATAAAGACCTCCACCGGTGTTACAGTGCATGGGTCATAGTGTATCCCCATGCTCAGATCTGGCAAACTTTATACAGTTTGTTGGAGTAATTCAGCAAGGCTTGGGATGGTGAAGATTCCAGAAATAAAAGAAAATATTACGAGGAGAAAAATCCCACCTTGAACATATCTTAGCAGCAGACTCTTCTGCACAGTATTTTCAAAACCTGCACGATTGGGTATGGTCCATGGAGCTGGACATGGTTCATTAGACAAGTGTTCATAATGGCCTCCTCCTACATCTGCTGAAAGTAAAATGCTTTGATCTTGCATCCAGGAGCAGATTTTGAGACTGCCTACAATATCATGCATGCTGGTGGTAATTTACCCTTAATATTCCCATTCAGTTTGCATTGCAAAGCAGCAGGGAGGCTGGCTTAACTCTAAATGCTGTAGTGTCAAAGAATCAGCAGGAGCCACTGCCAGCTTTCATGTGAATTTCTCTTCATATTTGAAACAGAAAGATCCTATGTTTGTTTATTAATATGCCATAGCCAAGCAGATAGTCAAACACTCTACCAGCTTTCTGAAGTTTGATGAGACTCCTGGACATTTATTAAAATCAGTTAATAGGGTCACTGATCTTCAGCACTTACCTATATATGCCTCCACCTGTTAACTCAAATTCCATATCAATTAAATTCTATATTAATTCATTATCACTCCCATCAGTATGTTACTAATAATTATTGACAAGCCACTTCATTTTTTGGTTCTTAATGAAGCTTCTGATGTATGGCAAATATTCCATTGTTTAGACATCATTTGATGTTTTCCCTCTTTTTTAGAGGTATCAATTCAGTTTATTGGCAAAAACCACTTTTTTTTTCTTTTGTTTGTTTCAAATTCCCACATTAGTCTAGAATCAGAAAACCTAGGAGAGTTTCTGTTGTTGCTGTTATAAAGCAGATTGTTGCATGCACCTGGTGTATTTTATGTTCAAGATGGGAAACAAACTAGACATTGTTCTGAAATGTCTCGAGACACAGTGAATCTGATTCAATAAATTCCTTCAGTAAATGAATGCAGTCAAAAAAATGTTAACTGAGCCAGAAGACTTTTCTACTTAGGAACAGACATTACCAAGAAGTAGTTTTAAACCCAAATAAATTGCACTTTTGTTTGTTTTTTTCATCAGAATAAGGATTTCGCTCTCTTATCATGGCATCCAAACTCTCGCCATCATACAGACCCTCACACTTCATCTTACCCACAGGCTGCTGCTTCTGCTCCACAGCAACAGGTTCTCTCAGCAGCCCCCTCAGCAGTTTGCAGAGGAAATTTGGCTGCACTTTTCCTTCTCCTTTCTCACTAGGATGACCTGTGAATGATTTAGGTATACAGATACGTAACAGCCACTTAAAAATACATACAAACAAAATCCACCTCAGCAGTAAATTATCAGCTAGAAGAACCTGCTCCACAGTGAAGGGTAGGTGGCAGAGTTAGTTTTAATAAATGTCTTAAAGCCCTACTTTGTCAGATATATCTTTGAAGTGGCAAGTACAGAAACATAGAATATAAACCTAAACTATTCTTTTGAATTTTTCATGGTGGTTTGATGAAAAATAAGTTGAAACAAAAAGAATAACAAAATCTTGTTTAAAAATCCTGTCTGGTATTTTTTACACTGGATTGTCTTAATTTCCTATGCAACCCCTTGGTAAAAATATGAACAGTCTAAGACCTGTATTTTGAGAGATTATTAGATTATCAAATATATTCCACAGTTTTATGTCAACATATGTTATGCCTTCTTATTTGCAAGAAGAAAAAGGGTCACTAACATTAATGCATCAGATTTTAATGGGGTAAAAAAATTTACCTAATGACAAACATCATTACTCCTGAGATGTACTACACAAACACAGAAGGTGAAAATTTAGTAATAGTTAAAAATAAAATCCAGGATTTGGGAAAGATCAGTCAGCACATGACCAATGAGATTCATTTCATGAGTGCTAGAATATAGTCACAAATTACAATGATGAATAGAAGCTATGAACTTGTGGGTATAAGATATCAGGAGCCCAAATCTTCTAAATGCTTTTAAATCTCCCCTGAGGTTATGAGCTCTTAGGGTAAAAAAAGCTATTGTTGGATGCATCTCACTTCATATATACATCTAAAATTTGGTAGTCTGCATCTAAGTTAGTTGTCCAAGGATCTCTTCAGCAAATTCTTCCTTCTTTGGGAGAAACTTGCATTTCCAAAAGGTAACTGGTCTCATGCAAAGAGAGATTTTAAGACCGGTGAGTGCCTTGTCATCTCTAATTGTCTCTCCATAGGCTGTAAAGGGTGAATATCTTAAACTTCGAGTATTTTTCAACAAGTGAGATAAAATCCCCTGTTACTGAACACGCACTACTACTTAAGAGTACTTAGGCGTGACCTTAGGTGATATCACTACAAATGTATAATTACAGTGGAATGGAATACATTGACTTTAAGGGGATTCTTGCCAAAATATTATTCTTTTGCAACTGTGTTGGGTTTGCATGGCTAGATTTTGGTAGCTGGGGAGCTACAGGAGTGTCTTCTGTGAGAAGCTGCCAGAAGCTTCCCCTATGTCTGATAAAGCCAATGCCACTGGCTCCGAGATGGACCCACCGCTGGCCAAAGCTGAGCCCATCAACGACGGTGGGGTCACATAGTTAAGGGGCAGGGTGGGAGTGAACGTGCGCAATGGTGTCTCATGCTGGTCATAGACCGGAGCGAGGTTTTGTTAGTACTCTTGGGAACAGAATTCAGACTCAAAATGGAGTCAAGCGTCAGGTAACTTTATTTGCCCAACATCAGGTTCACAAATGCAAGAGAAACAGAAAAGGAAGGGAAGGAAGAGAAGGAAGGGAAGAAGGAAGGGAAGGAAGGGAAGGGAACGGAAGGGAATGAAGAGAGGG
>NW_010521368.1:55829-69992 GCF_000687285.1 Phaethon lepturus | reverse complement strand
CCCCACCCACCTCCTCCCCCTAAAAGGCAGAGGAGTTATTTTTAGCAGGACCAGTGGTGTGATCTTCAGTTCACCATGTGGCCCACAGACTTACTGGCACATTATGTACTTTCAGCAAGGGTAGGAGAGCAGCACAGGGGCTGTGCAAGTGATTAAACCGTATGAGCAAAGAAATGCTCATGAATCTGTGGTTTGAATTCTAAGCTTAGGTTTCCTGTGTAGTCCCAGGAGAGATTCAGAGCACCTGCACATTAAACTGGCAGCAGATTGTGCTGATTTAGCTAAACCAGTTTTAAAAAAAGTTACTTCTGACATGTAAGGCAGTGCTGCTTTTGTGTGTTGACACATTTAATTCAGCCTGATCTGGCTATCTGTAATCACTGTAACCTGGACACACTTCTTTTCTTGTCCCCACTGCCTGTGCTGGTTGGCAGAGTGCTTTGATACCAGGGGACTTGATCACAGGTCTTTATTTAATGCTTGTTTAGCCTCTTCATGTCATTCCAGTAGTGTATCTCAAAACAGAGAATGGGACCCCAGGAAATTTGGATCAGCTAAACATGAGCCCATGTGTGTATGCACATGTTAAGTTTTTTTTCTAAATAATAAAGGTGATGGTATTTGAACACAGGACATACTTGGAACAGAATAAATAAATGCTCTAAAATTTGTTTATCTCAACAATAAACACAGATACCTCTCAGTTTTTTACAACAGCAGGCAGTCTTTGGTGCTGTCCAGGGACTGTGTTTAGAGAGAGAAATCTTTCCAAAGCTTCTCTTTGCCATGAGCCTAAAGAAGGGGGGGGGGAGTTCTCTGCCAAAAAATGTGACCAAACTCAGCAATTCTGAAACTTCTTTATTTGTGTCTCGTGGGATGTGCGTTTTAATGAGGTGATGGTTTCTGTGTTGTAAGAAGGTTGGTTGTGCTATTAAGAACTTACTCTTCATAAGTCTAGTTAAGGCATTTATAGCAGACTTGAATTTTTTAGATCCTGAATCTAAAACGGTTTTGATGGTTGATTTTGAGAAACAATGATAATGTATATCTCGTGTCTCCCTTTGAGTAAAATCCTTTCTTGTTTGAAGTTTTGCTCTTGGTTGGGTTTTTTGGGGGGTGGTGGTGGGGGAATCGCATTTAGAAAAGCCTTCCCTCCTTTCCTGTAACCGCACCTGCTCAGCATACTTGGGAGAGAAATGTGTGAAGGTGACCATAGGCTGACTTTGGCTTTATAACCTTCGTTTTGATGTGCAATCTACAACTCAAGCTGTTGCTTTTATAGAGTTGAAACCTTTGAAGACTCTGGTGCAAGTTTGGAAGCAGTCTTAACGTTTAATTGCTTGCTTTGGGATTTTTTTTTTTTTTTAATTAGTGCTGCATTCAAATAGGCAGACAGAAGTCTTCACTGGAACACATTTTTTTAATGCTATGTGCATTTTAATATATTCTCATAGCTTAGACAGTGCTTCTAGACTGGATGGGTTTTCATGGATTTCTAGGGGTTTTATAATAGTTGCTGGCCACTCACACCACTGTAATTGAGACCGTTCTTTATAAAGATTGTCTTTACCTCCCATGGATATGTCTGAAAACTTTTAAAGTTATTTTTACAGTCCACATCTAGATTAAAGCAGGAAAAAATAATATTAATTTTAAACTTAATGAGAGTTTTGGCTCCATTGAGTCAAACATAAGTTTGCATTGAGCTTGCAGTCAGCTTTTCACACTTGGCATCATAATTTCAAAAAATGTATGGTATGCTCTTGTATTAAAAAACGCTCAGGAATAACTTACCCTCAGACAATTTTTGTAGAAATGAAGTTCTGTTCCTTTTCCTGTGCCATCAGGTGAGATAATGTAGATGGTGGCGGTTTTTATTTTGCAGAAGCATTGCAATGCCTTAAAGGTGTCAAATGGGTCAGCGCACTGATGTGGCTGAAAACTAACAGGAGGAGGAAAATCCCACAACTAAAAAGGTTTGTGTTTGTGTCAGCAGGTTGGTCTGGTTTAGTCTGTGGCTGTGTAGCCTCTAGAGCTGAGCAAACCTGACAGAGATCTGAACCCCCCTCTGTTTAGAAATTTGCAGCCAGGTCAGGTGAATCTGACTGTGAAACTTAGGATACAGGCATGTTTCCTCTCTCCCCTTTCTTTCTGTCTGTTCTCTGTTCCTTACCAGATTAAAAGCCGGGTCAGTTCCTTAATCCTCTTCCCTGCGTGGCCAGAAGGCAGCCATGTCAACCCAGCTGAAGCTTGGCTGGGGGGGTGTAGTAGCAGAAAAGACCAGACAGCACTGACAGTGGCTTATGTTGTCAGAGAAGCTGAGAACAGTGGCCTGTTTCTTCTATAATTTCCATCCAGAATATTATCATATCCTGACAGTATTTTAGCTGTATGTGTTTTGATTTACCTGCCTTGTCTTAGAAGCCTGCGTTTACTGTTGGTTGCCTTGCTCTTCCTTACAGTTTGAATTCCCTGCAACACCCTCTGCTTTCTCAGAGATACTCAAAGCACTGTGTGAGTCTCCTGTGACTCTTAATTCTTCCAAAAAAGAAAAAAAAAAAAAACCTTGATAAACTTTGTTCAGTGACTAGTGTAGTTCTCATCTCATTTCAAGATAGAATCTGGCTTTGTAACCCAGTATTTCAGAAGTTACTGATAATACTGCTTTCTTCAGGTTTACTTTTGTTTCCAGTATTTTGTTACATGGGTTGTCTTTAAGAGTTGGTTAATGTTGGTGGTACGTTTGACAGAATGAACTCGCTTCCAAGACTTGTAATCATAAGACCAGCTCTGCTGTTCTGACCCACATGTGTTTCCCGAGAGCTAGCAGATGACCATGGGTGCTCACCTGACTTGTGCCTAGATCAGATGGCCGGGAGCGGAGTGAAGTCTGCGAATGAGTGTGCTGTGTCAAACAGCATGTCTGGAGGTAAGGCCTTGCATTTGCCATGTACCCGAATAGTTTGTTTGAAAACCATGAATATTGTGTGAGCTTTATAATAAAAGTCACATGTGAGACTTCCCAAAGAGCTTTGGGTCTTGAGTTCATTTACCTGAATTTCTGTTTTCTTTAGCAGCTCTTTTAGTATCTGCCATCAGTTCTTCATCTAGTGGTGTTTTAAGGGGTTGAGAACTGTCACATGTGGTTTGCAGAACAATTTTAAGTACTGCTTCACTTTTTAAAAAAATTTTTTAAATTCATATAATTTGTAATGACTACCTAATAAAAGTATAGCAGTTGAATGTACTAAAACTTCAAACATCTCCTATTTGCCCCAGAGTTGTTTTGCATTTTGCTTTTTCACCTTATTTTATTGTCCAAGTACTGAAATTTTAATCCTTGAAATAATGTGTTATCACACTCCAGATGACAAGTCCTCATGTATGTAAAACTTGATGGAAGGAAGATTTAAAATGCTATTTAGTAGCTTATTAGCAGTTGTCGAGTGGGTGGCTGAGTGTTTGGATCTCACTGATCAGGATTTGCTGTTAGGGTGATCAGGGTGGGCTTGAATGTTGGTTTTGTTTCTGGAAGCATCATGTGTGTAGTTGTTTTCCCATTCCACTGTTGTCCAACAGGGTAAGGAGGCAGTCTCACAATCCCAAAGCTTATTTGATTTAGGAAATGAAGTAGGCTAGATGAGAAATGAAGGTGTGATGGTTGACTTTATTGACTTAGTTGATGAAGCACATGTTATAGCAATGGACTCAGTTGCTACAAATTATTATTGCCTTATTTAAAGGGATTAAAGCTATCCTTTCACTTGATTTATTCAAAAGAACAAGGGACATGCAAATAACGCTTTCCAGAGTCAGTCCTGTTGCACCAGTAGCCTCCAAGTCTATTCCCAAAAGGAATGCTTTAAAAATACAACTGGACTGAAATGTGGTTGATTGGTGCTTCTCTGTAAAGACAGAGTGTATATCTCTACATAAAGAAGGATTTATTGATCTCTTCTCATGGGATTTATACTTTAGGGAGAACAGGGTAGCTGCCTGTGGAAATTTAGGAAAGTAACTTTTATTAAATTAACTATGTGCAGACAGCAAGTGGTTTAAGTGTCTTGCAGACTGTTAAGTGGCTGCAGAACAAGAAAGTGGTGTATGACTTTGTAAAGCATAAAAGAAATGGATTTGCTGGCTGTTTGCATAGCCTTTTCTCACCGGCACAGTAGGAAGTGTATTTTGGAACATTGATCAAAAACCTTTTCATCTGTTCTGAATTAAGACATGCTTATTGCAAAAGTAAGCTCAAAACCAACATTCACATTTTATAATGTATATTATGCTCAAAGACAACTTAGAAGCAGGCAAAAAAAAATTAACTTTGAAATGATCACTTGTTTTCAAATAGCTGAACTACTTTTAGAATTTATGCCCAACTCGATTGAAAAGGTTGGTCATTTCCATAAGACAGACTTGTCTAAGCAAGAGCTTAATTTTCTACTCTGAAGAAAATGCCATGTAATTCTTACTGAAACAAGGAAACTTCCTCAAATTTGGGGTTTTAATATTTTTAATTTATCTGCAAAGGATCATGGAAGAATTAAATACTGAGTTGGAATTCCTAGGGCCTTTCCCATACTTACATTTCAGCTTATGTAATTTACCAAATAAATCCTTGCTTAAACTTCATAAATACAAATTTCTGGTAACTTTTAATATTTTGTATGTCACTATTCCTTTGCATTTACAGGCGGTTATCATATCTTTGTGGTATGGTGTGGAATCTTAAACTTTTAAAGGTATCTCATGTTTGAGAGAGAGTGAGAATTTCTCCTGGGTATAAAAATTGACATTTCTTGATCTCTATTTTGTTAGCACTTCATAGGGTGCTAGCACTTCCCAAACATTTTCATAAGGCGTCGCATAATAGATACCTTTAGATGTCAGTGTAAGTCTGTTTGCATCATGCTTGTGCTGCCAGGCCCTGGCAAGGATAGCATCTGTAAGGTTGGAAAAAGGTGGACTAATAAAAATTACGATCTGTGATGCTGTCAAAATGCTTCCAGGAAGGCATTCTAGTCTTAATTTGTGTACTGCTTAAAATACTGTGAAAGGTTATCATTTTGGCAAGCAAAAGGGGTAGCACTTTTTAAACTTCAACTCCTCAAAGATTTTGCCCCTTCATTCTTTAGAAATATGTGTGGTTTTCCTAGCTCTCTCCTCTCTGATAACAGTCACCATGCCATGTTCTCTGCTTCAGATACTGTGGAAGAAGTAGAAATGCCATCAGATATTTGGAAAATAAATGTAACATATCAGTTCTCTTTTTAAACCCTTAGGAGGTGGTAAAATGCTGTAGTAATCCCATGGGGAAGAAGTCTCACAGTTCCCTGTGAACCGCTTCAGTTCGAGGATCTTTAGGGAAAACAGTTAGCTTTCGCGTCTTGTAGATGCCCAAAAATGTGGTAGCCTGGGGTTTTGGAACCAATCTAAGCGACATTTTCAGGTGGCTGAACTGGGGTTTATATTGATACCAGTTTTAAGGGTTTTGGCTTTGTATTTTTTAAGTCCTCATAAATCTTCTGGCAGTGAAATTGTGCTGCTGATACGTATGTGTTTATAGGCAATGAGACACATACTTACTTGTTTCTTATAAATTAGCGTTTGTTCTTTCTGTCGTGTTGCCTTTAGTTATAAATTTTATCTCCCTACTTTTTTTGTGTGTGTGTCACCTTGACAGTACTTGTATTTTGCTGTAAAGTCAAATGTCAAGATACTAGGTATTATAATAATTTGTGGGGTTTAAGGTTCAGCTTTAAGTGAGTACGTGCATTTTCTTTTTTAATGGGATTTGCAAGGCAGGTAAGTCTGGGCAGCATTTTATGAGATCAGTAGTTCTGCTTTTTTTTTTTTTTGTCTTTGTCAGATTTTAGCTATTAGAGTCGATAATTAATAGCTGAAAAAGGCATAAACAATTTTGCAAGAGATGGTTTGTTGTGGCAGGAGGAGGGGGGAGTTTGGCTTTTGAACACAGCATTTGGTATGATGTACTAATGGCAAGGAATTATTTTTTTTTTTCCCTATTCCATCTGGTATTTTTTTTATCCTCTGGCATGTTGCAGCTGATGTGTCAATAACTTTCAAGGAACCTTTCCTCCCTCCCCACTGTGTTACGTTTTGAGCATTAATATTTTATAGCAGTTGGCTTGCCTTCTAACAAGTAAAAAAAGAGGCTGAGGAACCAGGTTTTCAAGTATAACACACTTGATTGTATGTCTAAAAATTGTGTGCATGATAGGCACGCTCTGATTTGTGAAAGTTGGATAAATTATGGCAGAGAGGCCATTTGCAATCAGGTACAGCTTTCTTAATTATCTGTGCTGTCAGAATATGTGCTGTGCATACTTGGTTGCATGTCTTAATCCTTTGGAAAGTCTGAGATGAGAGACAGGCTGCAAAATGAAAGTGTGATAAAACAAAAGAAAACAGATAAGACATCCAGAACATGTGATACAGTTGAAGCCACATGAAACAACGTCCTGGTTGTGGGTGAAGCATTACAATGTACGCAGCTTTAATTTTTTCTTTTCAGCCATTTCATGCTCTTTTCTGTTAGTGATTCTATTTTACGTATATCTGAATACCAGGCAAGGAAGTTGCTTTAAAAAAAAAGGCAAAACCCCCTATTATTAATGGAACAGTAGTCTGACAACAAGTGTTGTCAGAACGTGGACCTGCGAACTCCGTAGTGTGAATGTGGTTTGTATGCCAGTGCCGTTTTCAGCTTTGAGAAAAGCTTAACTTCTCTTTATCAGTATCTCAACCTGTGCAAATGGAGGTTAATGCTTACCACACAGATAAACACTGAGGGCAGGATAGGAAGGTTTGATTAGGACTTGATTTTTTTGACAAGAAAGCCTGTCTGGTGCTTTTCCGCTCTCTAGCTCTGCAAATCAGATCAGTTATAGATGGTAAAGAGCATGGAGATACAGCATAACATTTAGTAAAATATACAGCATTTGCTAAATATACTTGTGTTAATCTTTCCCCTATATAATGCCGTGAGTGTTCGTTTTCAGACTTTCTGAGGTGTTTTCTCCTATCCTTCTCACACGTTTGAATAACCTGACGTTTTAGGCTTCCTGATTTTGCCTTCCCAATATTAATTTTTCTATCATTACAGCACTGCAACATGTAGAAAGTGGTGTGTTCATTGTTGTCCCTTTTATTAAGGGCAACCTTCATAGCAGGTGAGGTACAAAAGGACAGGAGAAAAAATACCATGATGGTAACACACAGTCAGCTTTGTATGTCTGCACATTACCTAATACTAGCCAAGGAAAGAAAACTGCTCGCGGGAGAGATCATTACATAACTCAGAACTGGAAATTAAATAGGTTCATATTGCACTGAGAGGAGTTATGGCACTTCCCCTTTGGTATGTTTTAGATCGCTAAAAGAAGTCATGATACAAGAGAGAAATGAGGTAGTTTATCTTTGTTCACCACGTTCTGTGTTAGTCTTCCTTTGTCACCAAAGCACGTATTTTAAAAGAAAATAGGGAAGGAAAAAGAAGAACGTGGTTTCAGTAAAAGAAACTATTACCATGGCATGTCAGAGCCATATTTTACAAAACGTTACAGTGAATTAACAAAATGGCTTGTTTGGTTTCATAGCTTTTCTGAGGAGTGCTACACAGAGCATCATTAAAGTTTTTATCTAGTAGGTCAAACTGCAGACCTTTCTAACCAACTCTAGATTAAATCTGTTATTTTTACTAGCACAGTGAATTGATGCTTTTTTCTCCCCATAATCATGAGCTATGTGCTCTGAAAAATCACTGAAGTATTAGACACTAAAACATCAGACATCTATCACAGGTGCCAGTTAACACCAATTCACAACTGTTTCAAGTGAGAAAATAAGAGAGAAAAACAAATCATGTAATTCTTGTTAAAATGAAGTGTCTTATGCATTCACCCTGCAGAACAACTAGAGAAATTATTCTGTTATTTATCACTTTCTCTGCAAACCTTAATGTACATGTGTTTGCAGGCTCTCTGGCATCGGGGTCTACCCCAGCACTTTCTTCAGCATGCAGCAAAAGGGGAGAGATGAAAATTTCTTCTAAGAGCATATGGTTTTATTTATAACATGTTTCACAACTGTGACATTCATAGACAGGACTTACTTGTGTACTACACTCCCACTCGTTCACTTTGCAAAGCAAGCAAAAACTTCTGATATGTGCACTCACGTTTTTAAGAAAAACAAAAAAAAAAGCACATGGAAGTAGTTGGAGCTTTATTTTATCAAACTGAGGATAAACATTATTTCACTAAGATAAAGAAAATTAACTTCTATATAGTAGAAAAAACATACACTTCTTAACTGAAAGTGTGCTGCTTTGCATGATAGCAGGTAATTTCTGTATGTAGAATAATGCTGTATTTCCATCAGAAAATTCAATGATTACTGACAATATGGGAATGCTGGGAGAAGAAGGGAGAGTGACAGAAACTTGTCCAAATACAGTTATTGTGGTGTGTGCATAACAGAAAAATCTGTCCTTAGATGAACATAGTGCTTGCTTGTTTTTGCCTACTGCATGATGTTTAACTTAAAAATGGTAATAAACTACAGCCTCTTGGTCTGATCACATCCAAGTGATTAACAGTACCAAGAGATGCTATTAAAACAAGTTTGGTGGTTTGGTTTTTTTTAAATTGGTGATTTAAAAACTATTTGATGTTCATGTTCCCCTTTCAGCCTTCTTTAACATTTACGTCTGTGACAGATATAAAAAGGGAAGTACAAATATTTCAAATATAGATGTTAGTCTTAAACTTGCTGGCATTCTTTTTGTGTTGGATTGTAGTGGTAGCACAGGCTTTGTCATGTACCCCTGTCCTCAGAGTGTTCTTTCTATTTCAATTTATAAATACAGGTATTTGCAAATTCATTAAATGCAAGTGAAAAATTGAATGCTCTCAGCTACGACCATCTCACTCATCTTTTTTCTACAAATTTCTATTTTTCCATTGACTGCCTCTCCATGCTTACAGGAAAACTAGAGTCTTGTCCTGGTCTCATCAGCTCGTGTGGAACAGGGTCATGATTTACTGTTTCTATAAAGCTGGGGACTTTCTGCAGTATGTCCCCATGAAAACAAATGGAACTATGGTCACGTTCCAGACAGCGGATTTTTGCCACTTCCTGTGCAATATGGACTCTATTTCTAAATGAAGACAAAAACTTTTGTTCTGCTGAGTCATACCCCAGAACAATAGAGAGCTAAAGAAAAGTTGGTACACTTTGTTTCTAGTTCCAGTTTTGACGTTCTCCCCTGTACATGCTTCTCTCTTTTTTCTTTTTTTTTTTTTGTCTCTTCCCCTTGCCCCCCCCTTTAAATGCGAGAGTTGCAATATGGTCTAGCATGCACACGTTCCTGCACGTATTTTCTCTCAGGTCTGTTGTTACAGTTCTCCCTTTCGGTTGCAGCAAACCTATTGACTGTCACCAGTCTGCAGGTTTTGCCTACTCCACATAAAGCTGCTTTATGAAAGAGGGAAGTGGAAGACAATGATCAGCTTTCATGAGTCCAAAGCATATCATCTGCCAAGGTGATGAGTAATAATAAGTTGTTATTTTTGAGGTGCCTAATTCACTGTTTGATTGCTTTGAAATGCAGCTGACAACTCGTTGAAACATATTTGAGGGATACAGGTTTACAGCCAGTAGGGTGTTATGGTAATAACAGGATATGATCCATGAAAAGGGCTGTGTAGCATAGATGTTATAATGTGCCTGGAGCCATCATGAGCAAATACCATTTGAATCTTTTGCAATACTGCTAAAAATTAATTGTGATATTACCTAGCATTAAAGCCAGTGAAAATAACAGTAGACTTGAAAAGTGTGTAGATGTGGTATTGTGAAAAGGAATGGAAATGAAAGAAGGGTAAAAAGAAGGACCCTGTGGGTGTCATCTCGCTTTTGCACCAAATAACAGTGGGATAGGAGGACCTGCCATCTGTTAAAAGCTGCAGTGTCCAAACTTTGGTTTTACAGAGCATAGTGCTGACTGATGCTAGCAACAGGATCGCAGGCTAATGTGAAATTTGTGTGATGCTGTGATAAGTTAAATCCTTCTCCCTTACAGAGTAATGGGGCTGCTGGTGGTGTGGAGAAAGTGCATCTGCTGAATCGCTTGAAGTGGGGGAAGGAAACACATAGTGAAATAAAATCCTAGATTAAGTTTTTCACTTAGATGCTTAATCCAATGTCTGCATGCAGTAGAGCAGATAGCAAATTATTCTCAGGAGAGATTTTAATGGGGTCTTGAAGGCTTTCTCAATTTCTTTTTGAAACTTCTGGCACCTCACCTTTTGTTACAATCACTGCTTGGAGCTTTATAATATTGTATGTTTAGCTGTAGGAAGATCTATACTTTAAGAGTTTTTTTTTTTACCCATTAACATTATGAGTGGGTTTTAATAAGAATTATTGCTAGCTTTACATGATACCGATGGGCTAAGCTGATTGAAGCTCTTTGAATCAAAAGACAAGGGGTATTTTGAACTGCAATAAAGAATTGAGATGTGCGTTCCTGTGGAAAGGTATTTTGAGCTTCTTCCTTACCTTTTTATTGCTTCTTCATACTTTATAGCATGTCCTTCACTGAAAAAGTGCACTGCAAGGTTTGGTACATGTTTAGCTGCGATTTAGGTACATGTATTTGTTTTACTCAAAAATTAATTTTAAATTGAGTTGCCTTAATTGTACAGGAACTGTTTGAGATCAAGTTGGTAGGAGACAACACTGTGTGAGTAACTGTGAATTCCTGGTTTTAGGTAATTATCTTGGGAGAACTTTGGTAAATGAAAAAATACAAAATTCAGGAACTGACCACAGGAAAAAAAAAAGTCCCAACAGAAAGAAAAAGAGGAAATAAAATGTGGAGTCCCTGAACTCAGGAGTAGAAGGAAGAAGTGAGAAGCAGTCAGGAGAAGAAATGCTAGTTATTAAAATTGATGGAAAATTTGAGCATCTGAAAAAACCCAGAAGGATTTACCAGTATGTGCTGGATATTTACATGAATGTGCAGTAATGCGTGCCTTCTTAGAACCATGATAAAGCAAGGGTAAGAGAATCCTGGAAAAGTATTTAGAAAAACTAAATTTACTTTTAAAATAGTATTGTCACAAATTAATCACCAGCAAGGAAAGAGGATACTGGATCCAACAGTTTGTTCAATCATCCTGCTCAAAGTCGAGAGCAGAATTTCCATTGACTTTTTTATCATGACTAGATTTTGTCTCAGTTGCATTCTTCAACCATATTGAATATTGAAGGATGCAATTGCCTCTTTATCCAAGAAAACCAAAAAATGAAGGAAATTAGTTTTGCAGAGCTACTGAGAATAGTAGGGTGATAAATCCAGCTGAAGGTGGGGATGAAAAAAGATGTGTATTTTTTCCTAGGAAACAAGTGGCTAAATTATAGTTCAGAAGCTGTGTGCTCCCATTCAGATGTGATTGAGGCTCTCGGTGCCGTTCACAGGATTTGTACACCTCCCTCTGTAGCAAGTATGTCTGAAATCCCCAGGCTGCCTTGAAGAACTTGGTTGTGTTTGGTACAGACAGAAAGCTAGCAAAATTAAAACCAAACCTGAGCATTGCTTGTGTAACATCCTTCCTATGGAGGCACAGCTGTGTTTCAGTCAAACAGTGTGAAAGAAAAGGTAGTGGATGCTCATGTAGTAAAAAGAATGTTGGCAAAGATGATGCATGCATGAGTCTTGCAGAAGATAATTACTATCAACCACCTTTTTTTTTTTCCCCACAACTGTTACTGGATTAACATAATCAAGTTACAGTCAGACCAATTTCTCTCAATTAGTACTTAGTTTGCCAATTACAGCTTCTATTTCAGACTTGATAAAAGCAGGCAAGGTTAGTGAGCCTGAAAGTGTCTGTTTTTTCTATGCTGTATCTGCTGAAATAATAGAGGGTATGACTTCTCTCAACAGCATGTGCCAAACTTATACCCTTAAATGATCAAAGGCACAGCAACATATTTATTTAAGATACCTTCATGTCTAAGAAGATTTACCAGTTTTATTTCTTGGCACAGTTTTAAATCTTCCCTAAAAAGACACTTCAGGGTAAATAAAAAAAGCTCATCTAGTAGCCCTCACAACACTGGTACAAATGATGACACAGCTGTGAACTGATTTTGAAAAATCCCTTAAAAAAGAAAACGTACACACCATAGTTCTGAATATTTACTGGAATGATCAAGTCCCTTTTCCATGTGAAAACTCTTAATGTGTCATCTGCTGCTGATGTTTTTTTTTGTTGTTGGTGAGGGAAGAACACCGCATCCCCTTTATAATCTCAGCCTCTGTCCTCAATCCCTCCGAGGGTTACAGTGCAGCCTTTACCCAGAGAGGACCAACTGCAACATCTCCAGCAGGGTGTCCAGCTTCTTGCCTTTATGGAGTGCTGTGGTTGACTGAGACTTCCCAAGCTGATATCAGTTTGGCTTTCTTGGGCACCACTCTGGTCAGGTCTGAAGTAGAGCCCTGCAAGACTGAGACATCTACATTTCCTCTAGAAGTAATTTACTGCAGGATGGTTAAAACAACCTCCTTTCCCAGTACTGAACAGCTGTGACTTGATGTTTGCAAAATGGTCTGTGATTTTTCACCTGCTCTTCTGTCTGCTCCTGGCTATGTTGGAAGTGTGGCACTTGACAGGTCTTGTCACCACAGCATGGCACTCCTTCTGCTGGTCTTCATCTTTGCCACCATCATCTTGGCACCAAGAGATGGGGTTCCCATGTACTGGTCTCTTGCAAAGCAGAGTAATGAGAAGAGGCCTCTTCTTGCACTTAGGTTTCCATCAAGGTACAGAGAGGTGATGCTGTTCTTCCTTCAGCCTGGCTTTGGCATTTTCAATCACAGGCCTTGCTTTTTCTCTCCATGCAGAACCCACTTTACCTTCAGTAAAGCTTTCTGTGTCCTCTGGTAGCTTTTACACCACCACCAGAGGAAGACAAATAAGAAGTCCATGGCTAGAAAGGTTAATCAACTTTTGCTGCTAACACTTTGTTGCTGTCAAAATTACAGTCCGTGTTTCTGTCTGTGCTGAATGTGCTTCTCCTAAATGCTATCTTGTAGCAAAACTATTTCTGTTTCCAGTCATTAAAGCAGTCTCCAGCACCAGTCTTTCAACTTGACCATGGTGCTTTTGTCTCTGTGCTAGGACTCCTTCTGTGCCTCACTCAACCAGCCATACTCCTGATTGTACATACCTCCTGACTTCCAGAAGTGGTATTTTTTGTCTCAGTTATTACTTGCCTTCATAGTATGTGACTGTCAGAAGCTTACAGGATTTAATCAGAATTTTAAAATACCTCGTTTGAGTGGGTTGACGCTTTCTACAGATGCAAAGTTTGTTGTTGTTCTGTAAATAGTTGTTTTTCCAACATCAGTCTGGAACTGAGATCTCTCAGTCAAATAGGCCTGAAGTAAAATTCTGCAAAATCTGAGGTAGTAAGGTTTTTTGCTATTACAATACCTACTGTTCAGTGAAATGCCTGTGCCAAGATACTGCCAGTAGCACTTATCTGCCCTCAACAGCAAACAAAAAGTGGAGGCGGAAGAGTGAAATAAAAAAAAATATATATTGTTCAGTCAAGATAGATTAATAGTGTTACACGCAAGCCACACTTCCTTGTTGGTTATATCAGTTGTTTGTATTTTTGTACGATCTAAAAATGTCTTTCCTTGCTTTTTTTCCGTTTGGGGAAATCGGAGTGAGTGTTCCCTTTCTGTGGGAACAGTTGGTACCAAAAATGCTTCATTTTGGTATGTAAAAATGTTCATTTCAGCGTGGTGCAAATACTGCTTTCTTTGGCTTGACTAAGTTTTAGCACTTTATGAAGATTTTTTCAAAGGTGGTGATATTTTATGCTGTAGAGAACAGTGATCTCTAAGGAAACATTAAATCAAATGGCTCACTGAGGTTTGGAGTGCCTGAAAAACTTTGCTGAATTTTGCAGAGTGGCTGCTGTAACAAGTACTTTTAGGAAATGGAAGGTTTTGCTCTTCCCTTATTATGTCTACTGTCTGTGTATAAAATGAAGCCTGTGCATTCAGGTGTCTGCAGGATGAGTCCCGGATGGTTTGCCGGATGAGTCCCGGATGGGTTG
>NW_010521368.1:46402-55798 GCF_000687285.1 Phaethon lepturus | reverse complement strand
GATAGGAGCCGTGTTTCTGAAAGGGGCAGTGCTGTTCCTGAGGGCTGTCATGCTAACTGACATTTTTTACTGCTCTCAGCTTCAGAATTTTCATAGTTTGTTGGGGAAACAAACTGCATAGCCTTCAGACCACTTCCTAAGACTCTGTCACCGTTGTACAAGAACCTTCTGTTTCCATCAGCACAAGAAACAGAATCTAAGCCTCACATGAGTCAGTGATGGATTTGTGTTTGGACATCAGCACTACCAGAATTTAGGAAAGGAAAGTGCAGGTAGGTTGGTGAGCAGGGCACACTGAATATACTTTGGCTTTGTTACATCAGTTTTATCAACGCTGCAGTAAAATGAAGAGGTGTGGCTTTGGTATTACTCTTCAGGAGAAATCAGGGATCCTTTTTCATCTTAAAATGTTGTCCAATGTGATGACACTCATCTATCACCTTTTGCACGTCAATGTATAGCAGGGGTTGGGGGGAGGGGGAACCTCCATTAAATGTAAACCTATATTAGTGTATAGGGCCTGACAACTCCAGTAACCTTTGCAGGAGATGTTTAATGGTTGGGAAGAATCCCACGATTGTGACAATGGAAGCCCCACTCCTATAGCACAAGCAGTTTGGCTGTGCTGCTGGTGCTGAGGGGCTCCTGGGCATGGGGTAAAGCATGACCATTAATAGCCAAGGGCTTTTGGAGAATGTCAGTAACACAGTACAAAGCCTCGCTGGAAGTGTGCTCCCTACATTTTAACTGTCACCCAAGCTGGCTGCTGTTTCACTTTTAGAAGTCTGTGGTACATCACAGAACAACTCCAGAAAAGTGGGTTGGATCCAGCTCTCTGGGTTGTTACTCTGTGGGTAGTTTGTTTTCTGGTGTAACTGAGTGGCAGAGAAAGAAGTCATGCCCGTGTGGAAGAGGGAAGCATTGATTCTCATGTGAGAAGCCAGACTTTATTCTGCATCTCAGACACTTGCCAGGCTTTCATGCATCTCTTACCCCAGTGATATCCCTTGCTTCTGGGTGATGTCTGAAAGTCCTTTCACTGTATCCTACTTCTGCTTCAGGGGAAGTATGATGGGAGAATTTGCAGGAAGGCAGGAGAAGTTCAGAGGAATAAGCATGATGGGAATATGGGATATGGAGCATGGTAGCATCAGCAGTGTGGGAACATGGATGTAGAACAAGGAGACCATGGGAGGAGACCACAAAGAGAGGGACCAAAGCTCTGAGTTAGGCCGTTGCCCTGCTTAGACAGCAATATCTCATCTAGAGCACAAAGTTGAGTCTGGTCTCCTTGATGATGTATCCCAGCCTGTGGCTCATCCTTGGAGCATCCTGAAATGCTATAAAAGGGAGTGAGAATGGTGGCTGATATCCAGTCATTGTAAGCTCATGTTAATTATTGCCCAAGTCAGAAAGGCAGTAGCAGAAGGGATGTGGACCTTTGGAAACAAGGAACTCTGGAGATGTAACAAAATTACGGAGATTAAATTCAGCATCTTTAATGCAGAAGGCTCCAAAGCATAGATGCAAGATGCAACTCCTTGCTGAAGGAGTTTGGACTTGCGCTGACCTCCTCCGTTGATGCATCTAGATATGGGCTCTGATTTCACATTTCTGCACTTTCTTAGGATGCTTTCTAATAATGTAGGAAGTAAACCAGTACTGCACAGATGTGGTAAACGTGTTTTCGTAAGAAATGGTTATGTGTAATCTGACCAGCCCTAAATTTTAGATGTTTTTACAAATGTATGCTGATCAATTGTTCATTACCAGTTGAGGCTTGGACTGGATTGCACTTGAAAAACTCTCAGTGCAGTTTATAGCATGTATCTTCTCTTTACATATGTTTGATGGCTGTGATCCTTTGTGAGATGTGCTTTAGTTGCACTGCACCTAAAACATCTTCTCATAAAAACTAAAGAATTAGTTGTAAGTCTTCCACTCTGAACAAAGGACAAAACTGCCAGTTAGGAAGTTTTTCATGGGGTCAGTCATTCAATTGGAGTTCTAATACTCTGAATATGTAGAGAGAATATCTTACTAGAATGCTTGTAGTGGAATGGAAGTCTGCTGAGTTCTCATCAATAATTTTTGTCTTCCCAAATATAGGAAACCTGGCAATTCAGACACTTCTAATTAGAACTCATATCTCTGTTTCTATTTTTGGGAGGCAGTTTGTTAGCTGACAGTAAGTGGGGATAATTACCATGCCAGCTCACCGTTGGCAATGATTTTGATGTCAGCAGTTTCACTTACTGAGGCTACAAATTGTGAGTCATCAATTGTATTAGGGTTAGAAATCTTGTGCAAGATTGCAAGATGTTCACTAGATGATTTGTAACTTCCTCTAAGTGTTTTTAGAACGATGAAGAGAATGTGACATGGTCTTCATATGCACAAGTATAACAGGGGATTAAGCATTCTGGAAGCTAGAGCAAAAACATTCTTTTTCTGGCTTATTCTTGTTTCAGGGATCATTTGCATGTACTTGTGTCCAGCCAGTCATATGCCAGGGTTTAACGTCCGGATCAGATGGGTGATGTGACAGTTCACATGCAGCACAGGAACAGAGAAATGCTCCAGCAGTTTTATGTGTGAGCATGGGAGTAGACACCTCTGGTGTCTCTCAACGTTTTCAGACATTCCTTGAGCCTTGGTAAGAGTTGTGCAGTTCCGCAATCTAGATGGAAAGCTGCCCACTAAGGTTTCTGTTCAGGCTGTTGGAAACCACAGTAACGGAGCATTAGGAATGATGCCTGCAAAATTGAGCATACTGTCCATTTCAGAGAGAACCTCAGTTTGATTTAGCAATCCACTTTTGCACGAAGTGATCTGATCCAGCTTAGCAGACTCCTGTAAACCATTTCTCTGACAGCACCTGAGCCCTGATGACTGTATGTGCAAAGACTTGGAGAAAGTGGTTAAGCCTGGTTGATTTGCACTGGCTTCAAGGATGCTTTAGGTTTGCACAGTTCTAAAAGAGTGTATATATTGAATGTGTGTGTCTCTGTAGGTGTGTATATACACGTATGTGTATAGAGACATTGCGTGTGTCTGCATATATACACACACATACACAAACACACATAACGCTTCATGTATGATATTCTTTAAAAATGTAAGATTCATTGTTTTTTGGTGAATTTCCCAAGGCATTTTAGATGTGCATGCGATGTTTGAGAATTGCATGTTATCTCAGTTTTACACTTTTGAGTGGAACTATCTGGAATGTCAATAGTTTCTCGTAGGAAGACTGTCCCTGAAGTGATTCCTCCCTAATCACGGTACATTTCTCCTTTTTCCTTTCCTATTAAGCGAGAAGGTAGCAAGGAGAAGTTCAGGTTTATGGCAGCCAAATCAAAGCAAGCAAGACTGCCCAATAAACCAAAATCTATTCTGCAAAGTTTTCTGTTATTTTAATTTGCATGGTGTTATTTTTCATAATTAACGGGGAATAGCAAGGGGAAATCCTGTATACTCTTTGATAAATTGAGTTCTGCCAATCCCAAAACACAGAGCATGGTAGAAGTGTTGTTTTTTTTTTTTTAATTTTTGGTGTTTCTTAATTTCATGTTTTGATGTGGGAACTAATACTAGTTTTTTGCAACTGGGGCTTGGAATGTCTTTAGCCCTTAAATGAGATGGGCTGTTCTGGCTACAGTGTTTTGAGTTTTTCTGTTCAGCAGATGATAGATACTAATTGGCTATTGCTTATCACTTACAGAACATTTTAAATGAAGTCCTGCCTTAAGATCCACCCTTATTACAATAAGAAACGCTAGTGACTTCTGGTGCGATGAGAGGGGAGAATCTGCCTAAGTATTTTGAAGGTGAAGTCTACCTGTGGCTTTTCTTTTTACTGGGGCTTTGTTTTCATTTTTTTAATCAAGCTTGTAAGACACAGCTGTAGGCTAAACCAGATGTGATTATAACAAGCTTCAACTTAGATAATTTTCAACAGACTGCCTGAAATTTTGGAGTGAATCCAGTATGACTGGATAAACAATACAATGATTAGATCACATCAGGGTGGAGCTTTCATTTTAGAAGCAGCTAACCACAGTACATAGATCAGCATCAGATTTATTAATGCAGCCTTTAAGTACGGGCCTGTTTGGGCAAGTAATGAGAACTTTGAACTACCTTACTGTTCCCTCCGTCATGTCTACACAACTTGATATCAACTTGGAAGTTGTCTGGGATGTGCGTGATCTCTCAGATGCATCGTTGCCAGCTGGCGCGCTCAGTCCGATGGTGCCGAAGCTGAGATGCAGCAATGTTATCTGTGAGTGCAGGCCTTAAACTTAATTTTCAGTTGATGATAGTACTATCGGTTGCATGCAAAGAACTGTTTAGGGAAGCCCATGGTGTTTCAGGTAGCCTGAATCATCTTCCTAGCTGTCAGGTTTTGTGCTTTTATAGTCTTGTTCACAGTCAGTTTGAAAACCGTATTTTAAATTCCTCCCCTTTAAAGTAAAAGGAATTCTGTAAGTGTTCATATTTGTGTTATTGGTTAATATGAAAGCATGAAATATTTGAGACTTTTTTTTCCTCTGTATCCTCCATGTGAATGTACAATTTACAAATCAGGGGGCAGATTGATGCTTTTCTCAAATTTAAGACCAGTGCAAGTTTTTATTAAAAACCTTAAAATCAGGTTTTTAATGTAATTTACAGCTCATTAAGTGCTTGTAGATACCTTTTGCATTTCATAACAACTAGGAGAAGGTAACCCACTTTAGTTTGGGGAGTTGTTGAATTAAAACTCTAGGCAGGTATTCTGTGTAGTGTGAAAGTAAGGGTGCATGTGAAAATACTTGACTGCTGGGACCATTCAAAGCAATTAACCAGAAAACGCATGCATCCACCAGGTTTTAAGTGGGCAGCAAAGTCGTGGCCTCCAGACCACAGCGAGGCTGGCAGTTTGACTTGACAGACAGCTTCTCTGTCTGGCAAACATCCTGGAGCTGCTGGAGGCTGGGGCTTGTTCAGACAGACCTTTGCAGGTCTGTGGGGCTGAAATGGCTGTTGCAGGGGACTGAGACGTCCTCGAGCATCTGTGCAGGATGTGCAGTGGTGGCAGGGACTTGCCAGAATAAGTAGACACACTACGTTTATGGCTGGCTTCGTCCTGCTCCAAGGGGTGTCACCAACTAAAAGATAAACAATAAAGCAGGAAGACAAGGCACGTTTAGGTTCAGGCACAATTTAGGTCCCTTGGAAATAATAATCCCTGTAACTTCAGTTGGTGAAATGAAGGATGCAACTCCGAGTTTTAAGAAGTTCCTCTGCTGCCACAGGTAACTGCATACCATACAGAGGCCTCACTGGGTATTTCTGTGAATGGTCTTATAAAATTCAGCAGTTACTTTGTTTTCTTTGGGGATTTAATAACTTTGATTTGGAAGCTGGTAACAATATCAGTTTAAAATTAGTGATCTATCTTTGTAACCTTGCTAGTTAAAGGTACTTTGCTCGATGAGGAGCGTGTTCCCCATGTTGTGGAGCTCGAACCAAGGATTTGTCTGGCCTTTTCCATCTCGGTGACTCTGATCATCCAGAGAAGGTGCTGCTGTAGCTGGATATGTGTGCAAGTCATAGAGCTGTGAGTGTGCTCCAGAGATGGTACAAAGGTGTACATCAAGGGAAACCACAATTAGCTTCCACTTTTCCCCATTTGCTTTCATCATGGAGGCCTGGATGAAGTGACGTACTGTGTTTTGGTGGTCCTTTTCCTTTGCGAACATAGGGAAGAGAGTTCTGTTAGGCTTCCCCCTCCACTGAAAGATTCAACCACCTACATATAGGGAGAGCTTTGGTGGGTCGGCTTCTCAGGGCTACACAAGAGATGCAGCTGCAAAAGGTGGGGTGAGGCCACCAGCAAGATTGTGCTGTGGAGGTTTTTCTCAAATATCCCGGAAATGTGAAGTCTGTGAGACAGAGGGTCAAAATGAGCCCTGACCAAGTGACCAGCTGAGTTTCCCCTGGGAGGTTGTTAAACATTTTAGCGTGGCCTGATGGTGGAATCCCCCTCCAGGGCCTTTCCCAAACCCTACAATCTGACAACAAAAAAATTCCTTTTCCAGTCAGGCTTCCAGGAAGCTGGGGACAGCAGGACCACCCCTGCATTGTGCACAGGGCCAGACCCTCCCCGGCTGAGCAGAGTCCTGGGTTTCGGAGGCGCAAATAACCACAGTTCTCTCCTGTGGGCTGACGACACTGCATGGTTTTCATGTTGACATGCTCCCCACATACAGCACTCCGGAGGAAATGTGGTAGGGGTGATGCTGACATTTTTACTTCCTTTCCTTACTTTAACGAACTGGATTTATTTTAAACAGGGTTTTAGGGTGGTTAAACAGCTACATTTGCACTTCTCTGTTTTGAGAAGTTATTAATTTTTTCAAAACTGTGGAATTTCTACTTTAACATGAACAGAGCTCATGAGCCTTAAATCTACTGCAGGGACTGTGGAAATTTGCTAAATGCATTGCGACTTAACCACAACGCAGTCAGACTGTTTGTTTCTCTGGTGGTAACTGAAGTGAGCGAAAATAATTATGTAGAATTTAAACTCCAGTAGAGTAATTATTTTCATTTTCCTTTTCTGAGACACAGATATGTGTTTTGGGGAGTGATTTGCATAATTTTTGGTTTTAGTTTCTCTTAGTTATGGTGGAAGAATTTTGTAGTTTGTGGGAATCCCAGGTTGAGTGGGTAAAGGGTGGGAATGGTTGTCTGGTTACAAAGCTGCATGTGGCTTAAATCTGTTGTGCAGAAAAAGACAAGGGACATCATAAACTTCAACTTGGGTTATTATTCCAGTCTGCTAAGCTATTGCTCTGAAGACTCAACAGTAATAAACTCATAATGTGTATTTTTTGGTTTGTTAAAAATGTATGTGACTTTTTGAACTTTTAAATAACATGCACACATGCTAGACAAGTCTTTGCTGTAATATCATAATCTGACCTCATGGAGCTATTTTTTGTTTGTCTGGCTGTGAATATGCTCTTTATGTGTGTATCGTTCTTTCATGTTAATTTTAAAGGAGCTCCCACTCATAAACTCGTGAAGAACAGACATCAACGGATTAAAAGAATGACTGTCTGTCCAGAATACTGCAGTGCTGCCTTCCAGAAAAGCTTAAAGTAATTATACATAGAACTCTTGTGGAATGAAAATTGGCCACTTGGTATTTAATAAACAGAGATGTGCTTATCATATAAAAAGTAGGAGACTGCTGATTTCAGAGCAGTACTGAGTGTTTTCATTTATAGTCATAAGTTGCCCAATATTTGGAATTAGATTTTTTTTCATACAGTTTTTATCTAGGCTGTGAAATGTTCTGCTGAATGTTCTTTAATATTTCTTTTCTGGAGGCCCATTGGCTAAACATGTGCAAATGTTTAGTTTTGTCTGGTTTTACAAATGACTTGGATCATTTCACCATTCCTGCAGTTTTCCACTGAGCTAACTTTGTATCAGTTAAATTTCTTTCTAATCACAGACATTCTTTTCAAAGAAATGTGCAAGATAAGAGCATCTTTTGTCTGTTGATCACGTGGAGGGTTGGAGAGAGACTAGGGAACTCCTGAAAAAATGCATTCTTTGGCCAGGTGGATTTATTATTAGTTATTATAAAAATCTACCCAAGCTTTTGGCAGACCTGGGCCCCTCTCTGCCAAGTGTGAAGGGTGTTGAAATCGCCTGCAGCGCAGCAGTGTCAGGCAGGTAGAAGAGCCGCGTGGCCACCTCCACTCTGGCAAATCCACAAAGAATTAAAAGGGATCAGAAGCAAGCTGGAGCCGGTTAAATGCTGAACACAGAGACCATGATCAGACGTGTTTATTTTCCAGTTCTGTCCCCATTTAACACACTAGAATTTGTCAGTGAGATGGAGAGACCTGGTATCTTCTTAAATATGATGTCACTAAATCCAGCATGTATTTCACTCCCAGGCTTTGGAGGGAAACAGATGAATGGAAAACGAAAATCTAGTGTCTGGCTGAGGAGTAGGCCATCTTTACTCATTCCAAACAAGTAGAATTACTGCATTTTCTCAGTAAATCTTGTTTGATCCTTGTTATGTGCCCCTTGCTGTGTCATCTGATGAATGCCATGAATTACGTATAGTACATTCATTTAAATCACCCACAAATAGTCTTTCCTCCCTATCTCACCCCAGACAGCTTTAAAAATAAGTGCTATGTGCTTTTATTTACCACATCCTGCACCACATGACACTTCCAAGGATGGAACCAAGGAGAGTACGTAGTGCTGCCATTCTGTGATTGAAAATTAGATTACAGATTAGAAAGCCCAGAGGGACCACTATGACCAGATAAAACAGTCCCCTGCAGGCCATAAGACTGTTTTAATTGGGGCCGATCTAGAAAGAAACATCCAATCTTGGCATAAACACTTTCAGTGATGGATGATCCAAAAGATGCTTGGTATGTTTTAGTGGGGTTTGCTGTGGCTTGTGATTTTTCAGCTTTCGGGAAGCGCAAGAGGTCTTCCGTTCCTTTCCTTTGATTTATTTCTCCCTTTATGTTATGCCTTGAAATAAGTCTAGATTTAGCTAGCTATTAGATCTTGTGCCTGCCAAAGTGAAAAGTCCTCTATCAAATGTTCATTTCCCATACTTATGCAATCCCAGTGGGATTAAGTTATTCCTTGGCCTTCTCTTTGTGGGCTGGATGGAGCACAGTCCGTGAGCTTTTCATTAGCAGACACGGTTTTCAGTCCTATGTATTCATATATTCCTAAACAGGGCTCCTTGCATGTGCTAGCGCTGCATTTCTTTCACTGAGTAAAACCTGAATGCTAAGGCATACTTATGTATGACTGGTTTTCTTGTCACAAAATATCTGGTGTCCTGCACACTCCTAACATTATTTTGGGAAAACCAAATACAAAAGGAAGTTTGCAATGGGGACATTTGCTGATGCCCATGTGGCATTTGCAGAAATTGAGGGGAGACCGTGCCTGCATTTGTACCCTGATGTAAAACCACAAAAAACCCTTAAAAACTGTCTGTGTCTAGGGACACCATCTATTCAGACAACCTTCAGCAGCATCCTCAAAGCAGTCTGCTTGCGCAGCTGACAGCGTTAGTTAAACCTGGCAGCAAAAGCCCCTTTTTCCCAGTCCTCCCCTGCAGTTCTGCAGTGGCATTGAGGATGTGGCCAGAATCACTGGCGTGGTGATGCAGCGATCTTCCCACAGTTTCCCTAGGGACAGACAAGTTCTTTTGCAATTAACATAATTGACTGGGAAAGAATCCTGTTTGCCTCAGGATAAGGAACTGTGGGATTAAACCTAGACACATGGTGCACATGCCGAAATGAAGGCTGTAGTAAGATGGGAGGCACTATGCTCTGGGAACATTCC